>NC_092817.1:97679240-97966740 GCF_023375885.2 Dermacentor andersoni | reverse complement strand
AGACTAGAAATGAAATAGACTTCATACTCTGCGCTAACGCTGGCATCATACAATATGTGGATGTGCTCGGCAAGGTGCGCTGCAGTGACCACAGGATGGTAAGAACTCGAATTAGCTTAGACCTGAGGAGGGAACGGAAGAAACTGGTACATAAGAAGCCGATCAATGAGTTAGCGGTAAGAGGGAAAATAGAGGAATTCCAGATCAAGCTACAGAACAGGTATTCGGCTTTAACTCAGGAAGAGGACCTTAGTGTTGAAGCAATGAACGACAATCTTGTGGGCATCAATAAGGAGTGTGCCATGGAAGTCGGTGGTAACTCCGTTAGGCAGGATACCAGTAAACTATCGCAGGAGACGAAAGATCTGATCAAGAAACGCCAATGTATGAAAGCCTCTAACCCTACAGCTAGAATAGAACTGGCAGAACTTTCGAAGTTAATCAACAAGCGTAAGACACCTGACATAAGGAAGTATAATATGGATAGAATTGAACATGCTCTCAGGAACGGCGGAAGCCTAAAAACAGTCAAGAAGAAACTAGGAATTGGCAAGAATCAGATGTATGCGTTAAGAGACAAAGCCGGCAATATCATTACTAATATGGATGAGATAGTTCAAGTGGCTGAGGAGTTCTATAGAGATTTATACAGTACCAGTGGCACCCACGACGATAATGGAAGAGAAAATAGTCTAGAGGAATTCGAAGTCCCAAAGGTAACGCCGGAAGAAGTAAAGAAAGCCTTGGGAGATATGGAAAAGGGGAAGGCAGCTGGGGAGGATCAGGTAATAGCAGATTTGTTGAAGGATGGTGGTCAGATTGTTCTAGAGAAACTGGCCACCCTGTATACGCAATGCCTCATGACCTCGAGCGTACCGGAATCTTGGAAGAACGCTAACATAATCCTAATCCATAAGAAAGGGGACGCCAAAGACTTGAAAAATTATAGACCGATCAGCTTACTGTCCGTTGCCTACAAAATATTTACTAAGGTAATCGCAAATAGAATCAGGAACACCTTAGACTTCTGTCAAGCAAAGGACCAGGCAGGATTCCGTAAAGGCTACTCAACAATAGATCATATTCACACTATCAATCAGGTGATAGAGAAATGTGCGGAATATAACCAACCCTTATATATAGCTTTCATTGATTACGAGAAAGCGTTTGATTCTGTCGAAACCTCAGCAGTCATGGAGGCATTACGGAATCAGGGTGTAGACGAGCCGTATGTAAAAATACTGAAAGATATCTATAGCGGCTCCACAGCCACCGTAGTCCTCCATAAAGAAAGCAACAAAATCCCAATAAAGAAAGGCGTCAGGCAGGGAGATACGATCTCTCCAATGCTATTCACAGCGTGTTTACAGGAGGTATTCAGAGACCTGGATTGGGAAGAACTGGGGATAAAAATTAATGGAGAGTACCTTAGTAACTTGCGATTCGCTGATGATATTGCCTTGCTTAGTAACTCAGGGGACCAATTGCAATGCATGCTCACTGACCTGGAGAGGCAAAGCAGAAGAGTGGGTCTAAAAATTAATCTGCAGAAAACTAAAGTAATGTTTAACAGTCTCGGAAGAGAACAGAAATTTACAATAGGCAGCGAGGCACTGGAAGTCGTAAGGGAATACATCTACTTAGGGCAGGTAGTGACGGCGGATCCGAATCATGAGACGGAAATAATCAGAAGAATAAGAATGGGCTGGGGTGCGTTTGGTAGGCATTCTCAGATCATGAACAGCAGGTTGCCATTATCCCTCAATAGAAAAGTGTATAATAGCTGTTTCTTACCAGTACTCACCTACGGGGCAGAAACCTGGAGGCTTACGAAAAGTGTTCTACTCAAATTGAGGACGACGCAACGAGCTATGGAAAGAAGAATGATAGGCGTAACGTTAAGGGATAAGAAAAGAGCAGATTGGGTGAGGGAACAAACGCGAGTAAATGACATCTTAGTTGAAATCAAGAAAAAGAAATGGGCATGGGCAGGACATGTAATGAGGAGGGAAGATAACCGATGGTCATTAAGGGTTGCGGACTGGATCCCAAGGGAAGGGAAGCGTAGCAGGGGGTGGCAGAAAGTTAGGTGGGCGGATGAGATTAAGAAGTTTGCAGGGACGGCATGTCCGCATTTAGTGCATGACCGGGGTAGTTGGAGAAGTATGAGAGAGGCCTTTGCCCTGCAGTGGGCGTAACCAGGCTGATGATAATGATGATGATGAATCACGCACGACTGGAATTTCGTGTTAAGAAAAAAGAACGTAAACGAAGCATATAACGAGTTTCTTGAAGCTTTTGTGCGCATTTACATTGCGCATTTTCCTTTCAGACAGGTCAGACGTTCAAAAAAGATACGAAAACCGTGGATCACCAACGAGCACGTCAAGCTGACAAAAAGCAAAAACCGCGTTTATCACACTTTCCTGCACACGAGATCAGAAATTAAACTTAAGGAATTTAAGAGAGAAATAAATAAATTGAATAATATACTAAGGCAAGCAAAAATAGATTACTATCAACGGGTTTTTTCTGAAGATAACAAGAAACGTCCGGATGTGGTTTGGAACCTAATAAATAACGTCTTAGGTCGTGAAACTAAAAGCAAAATACCAAAATCAATAACTGATAATAATCATGAATTTAGCAGTACAGCGCTGGCTGACCACTTTAATACTCATTTTGTGAACGCAGGCGTAGCGTATAGCCATGACCCCCAAGTTGCTTATTCACTGAATAATAGTATTGCTACTCGTTTACAACAATAATCAATTTAAATAACAGCAAAGCATTAGATATCGATGATTCACATATCAAGCCAATAAAACACGTTATGGAACACTTGCCCTTCACTCGTGCGTTGGTGCACATATTCAATTTAGCAATAGAGTCGGCTACTTTCCCAGATCGTATGAAGCAAGCTAGAATATTGGTGTTATTCAAACACGGTGATGTAAATAAAGTCTCCAATCACCGGCCAATATCTGTACTACCAATTTTTTCGAAAACACCAGAAAAAATTTTTTCTACACGGCTAACAAAATTTCTCGACAAACATGACGTTATAACAAATTCGCTAATTGGCTTTAGAAAGGGAAGATCTACGGAGACAGCTCTTTTATCCTTGAAAGAAAATATTGTGTTAGCTATAGACGATGGGAATGTCGCGCTGGGGATTTTCATTGACTTCAGCAAGGCGTTTGATTGCCTCAATCATGACATTCTTATATCTAAACTTTCTATGTATGCAGTTCGCGGCGGTCCCATCGCCTTGATGAAGTCATACTTGAAAAGTAGGACTCAGTGCGTATGTATCCATAATGTCCAATCTTCTTTCTTGTCAATTAAAAACGCGGTGCCACAAGGAAGTGTTTTGGGCCCACTATTATTTAACTCATACGCTAATGACTTTGTAATTATTGATGCTACAGTTGATTTCTTTATATATGCAGGTGATAGCACTTTAGTCTTTACTGGAAAGGATGCGAACCAACTAATTATTAGGTGTAATGCACTGCTACGTAATCTGTCTGAGTGGTCACAGTTAAATGGAATCAGAATTAATCCTGCTAAGACGAAAGCTGTTCTCTTTAGAGCAAGAAATAAAATTTTCGAACTGCAACATTCGATAACTTGTTTAGATATCAATATTGAGCTAGTTTACCAACATAAAATACTTGGTATAGCTTTTTCCCGTTATCTAAATTGGGATGCTCATTTTAATCAACTTCGCAGCAAATTTTCCGCAGTAGTCGGGTTGCTGGCTCGCTGTAGAGCTCTCATGCCGGTAAAATCCAAGTTACAAATTTATCATGCATTGTTTACCTCCCAATTTAATTATTGTAGTTTAGTATGGGGGACCACAATGCAAACAAACATGAATAAAATAATTACATCACAAAAGGCACTCCTCCGGCACATTGCCAGTACCAATCCTCTATCGACGACAAAAATTTTGTCAGAGAAATACCAAGTTATATGGGTAGACCGCTATACGCATATCGCGTTTCACAGATGTTTTATTTTGCAAAAGAAGAGTTAAGGAATTGGCTTACAATTATTGCGGCCTTACAGCGCCATAAGATACCAGTACATCTAAGAAACCCTCATCCTTGGTATGTACCACGTTCTTGCTCTGAATATAAATTACAATCTATTAAACACAATTTACCAAAAATCCTTAATAATTATACTTACACTTCTAATTTTTTTCGCAGGGAATTAAAGATGTGTTTTGTTGACCTGTAAGCACATATATTTCACGTATAATGATTCTAATTGTGTGGTGCCCTTTGATGATTTATTTTCTTAACTTTATCAAAAATCCTAGAATGTTGTTTGTTTCTGTATCACAAGATAACTATCCTGTCAATAGGCTTATGTTTGAAAATGTTACAATTGTTTTTGTTTGATTTTTGATGTTACATGTTTGCTGTTTTAGAGAACTCTCTGTTATCGCCCTGCCATGTACAACAACGTCTCTTGGGTCCAGTGAAGCTGCTTATGGCAGCTTTTAGCCTAGGAGTTTGTTTCTAGAGTGTACTAGAAGAATTAATAAAGTTGAAGTTGAAGTTATGTTTCCTTTGTAGCCCCTCCTGCTAGGGCCAAATCCCTGGCCTGCAGTATTGTGTAAAATAAAATAATAATCCCATTTACTCTAAGGAATTACTCAAAAAAATTTGTCTTTCGCAAAAAGTGCAAAGAGCTATGCCGTACTTACGACATTATACAGAGTGTACCAACTATCATGCAGAAAGATTTAAATATATGCGAATGCCACGTAGCTGGACAGAACCAAGGTAACGTTGTTTGCCGTCACTTGGAGATAATCAAGTTAATTTTTTCATCCCGTCTACATAGATAATTAGTCCTAATTAATTATACAGCTTCTCAAATATTTTAGTTACATTTAAAGCGTAAAAAAGAAAATTGTAGAGGTACATGAACAACTCCTAATACAGCTTTGTGCTGCTCAATACCGGCTACATAAAAGAGTTTCCCAGCGTGAAAGATGCCAGCGAATTGCACGCAAACTGCCTCAAGCGCCGAGTCGCGCGGCAGTTTTGGGTGCATTTGCGGGCATCTTTCACGCTCGGAAAAGCTCTTTTATGTAGCCCGTTCTGAGCAACACAAAAATACGCTTGAAATATAATTATAATATTTTAGATGTTGATTGATTAATTAAAACTAATTATATAAATAGACGGGATGAAAGAAATAGTTTGAGTATCGCCAATTGACGGCAAACAACGTTACCTTGGTTATGTCCCGCTACGTGGCATTCGCATACTTTTAAACACTGGCTAAAGTTGGACTGGACACTGCATATATTTCTGTGCGCGTGCGTAATTTTTTTTTTCAGTATTTCTTTAGTTATCTATAGACTGTTCCAGTTCCTTAGGAGTGATGTTGGGTGAATTTTCTCTTCAATACCACGCTTTATTTTGTGATATTTTAAGCAGACATCAGCGATAACAGCTCTAAATGAAATTTTGTACAAGATGAGTAGAGGCACGGACACGGTTTCAAAAGGCTTTACGGCAGTAGAACCTCGTTGCCAATGCCTAATTCTTGCTGACAAAGGATTTACGGAAATAATTACATTAAGATACATCCGCTCTAGCTCTCGGGGATGTCGGCAAAGAACGTGCTTACCTCACAAGCAATGCGTGCGTATATACTCCAGCAAATCATTCCTCAGTCTTGGTCGCCCATGCACCAAGGTTGCCGGGAGCCAAAATTGTTGCTTTAAGTAGTTCTTGAACCAAAGGGGAAATACAAAAGCAGCGAGCGAGAGATTTCTGAAGTACTTGATTGAAAGAAGCAGCCCGTCCAATTGGAATGCTGTCCCTGTGGACGACTGCGAATTGCAGGAAATCTCATGGAGAGAATCTTCTTCCATCTTTCTTCTTTCCATCTTGCTGAAAATAACGAGCGTTGGAAGCGACAAAATAGAGGGAAGAGAGTGATTTACTATTGATTAGTTTTTCTTCCACACGGGATCATCTCGCATTGAAAGAAGAAAAAAAAGAATAAGCTCCTGTTGTTCCGAAGAATGGCGGATAACGTGGAAACGACTGATGAAGAGAAGCAATCTTCGTCGCTACAACACAATCACTGCATTCAAAGGTGCATAGGATATAGAGAAACAATCGCAAGTGGAAATACGCCGAGAGGGAAAAAAAACTAAGGAGAGCAATTTTATTTCTGGATACAAGGAAAGCAGACCAGAAGCCTCGTACGTGCAATATTTATTCGCCAAGAAACGCACAAGACAACCCAGCACACGGTATCTCGGACCGCAAAGAAAATTCATTATATTTTGAGAGGTAAAATGGTGGCATTTGCATAGCGCGGTAGTTGCCAACAGAAGTGCTATTTGTGAACAAGAACAAATTACTAATGCGTAGGCCGGTGTCTGTACTACATAGGTGAAAATACCTCCGGCTTCATCTCAATAGCTTTTTCATCTAATGTCCCTTTCTGTTGTATCAGAAATTGCCTCCGTCCTTTATATTTTGTCTCTGAGGCAACAAGCTTCCCAGTTTCTACTTGAGCACGTTCTAATCTGATTTTTATCTCAGTCAGGTCAGCTTTACCAGAGCATCTATTACATATAGTATATTACTGCGAATGGCTGTTATTTTTGGCTTTGGCCGTCTTCGCATGAAAGTTACTGCAGACTTGGTTTGGACGATGGAAAATGAAAATATGTTGATGTAGTAATATTCATTGGGAGACCGTAAAATTTATCTCTGAATATATTTCGAGTTTGTCCTACAGACTAACGGTTCACTTTGTGCAGCATGATTACTGTTGGACGCATCTTTTGTGTTTGTAAGCCTGCAATAAGAGGTATATTTTATTCATTTGATTAGTGATACTACAAAGGCCTTCTTTGTATTTTAGGCACGCCACTAAGGGGCTAAATTCAAAAATAAACCCCGCAATTCAAAGACACACGCTCCTACGCTACATCTCAGCCGTAGAACCTACTTTGTTCCTTATCCGCAGCTCAATAGAGCTCAAGCATTAGCGCTCCGTCTACTACAAACGAATACGTATCCCAATCCGTCGCTCTTACATAAAATCTATCCGGATACTTACAACAATGCTACCTGCCACGATTGTGGAGAAATAGCCACGTTAGACCACATGCTCTGGCGGCGTGTCCGGTCACACTCTATTCATCGATAACAGCTCCGCCAGATGGGAGGTGGTTCTCCGGAGCCCTCTTCCGGCTGACCAACTCTGGGCTGTCCAACAGGCCCACTATGGGGCCGAGAGGCTCGGCCTTCCGGTTCCCACGTGAGAGCGGCCCGCTTCGTGAAGACTCACGATCTGCAGGACTTCATTAAAGTTTTGCCATACCATACCATGAGCAACGGGTAACCATCAAATATCGGGCTCTGTGATAATTCTAGCTATAGATGTGTGCATATCGCAATTCCACATTTTAGCAGCGAAAGTTGCAATGCAGCGTATCCAATTAATAATACGTTCACAGGCCTTGGCGTCGTGATTCGAGAAAAAGGTTGTTTCTAGAAAATGTGTAATACTTGAAACATGTTTTCAGTACTCAAGCAAGTGCTAAATTGTCTACAGTCAGTAAAACTGCGCTAAAAGTCTGTCATTGTGAAAGTATAAGCCATAATCAAATCGAGAACGGCACTTCGAATCTACTATTTTGCCGTGCTTTCTTTCTATGCATTTATTCGTGAAGTTTTTACTTCGCGTCATTTTATATAACTTTTTTGACGATCCTGGACTACGCCGACAGGAGACAATAGTACTTTGCCGACTGTGACTTGGAGCCACTTTCAGAAAATAATTTGTTTTCCGCACCCGAAAAGAAGGCAGCGCTGCTTGTGACCACTGCGGCAACGAGGAAACTATGGAACATGTTCTTTACCACCGTATTCGATACAGCGCACACAGGCAGTCACTCGTGGCCGCGTTGGCCCATCTTGACAACCGGCCACTTTCGGAGCAGACAGTTTGGTAACGCCGGCCTACACAGTCGTCACACTGCAAGTCGGTCAAGGCACTCCCAAAGTATTTTTTGGGTTGAAGTATCGTACCGTTGAAGCACTCCGCACGTTACAGTACAGGGTAGAGGGTAGCCAAGCGGAGATTATGTCTGGTCAACCTCTCTGTCATTCCTTTGCCTCTCTCTCTCTCTCTCGTGAAGGCACTCGAATTGAGTCCGGTGTCATCGCTGAAATTTCAGGAGGCACCTTTTTTATTTATTTAGGTAATGTGGACTTAGCCTGTGATTGGAAACGCTATGCGGATTATTTTCAGTGCGTTATTTCCGGGGGTGGGCGGACCGACGCGCCATCGATTGCACGGAAGGGCCCGAGATTGCGGGATTGCGTCCTATTGCGCCTCGCTGAGCGCCTTGTTGAGTTCACCAGTCTCGCGCGGCGTTTCTAAATGATGACACACTGAATGACTACATACAGCTTCTGAGTTTCTGACACCTAGACGGAGCAATTCACGGCCTAGGTGTGTCACAAGTATGTAGATCCGCCTGTGGCCCGCAACATTTTTGTCCGCCTCTTCGCCTCCTCCTCCTCCTCCTCCTCCTCCTCCTCGTCCTTCAATTTGGCAACTCCTGGAGGGGGGAGGGCTGTATTCTGCAAATTTCCGCCTAGTGGACATGTCCATTTCGTCTGCTGCTGCGGTGCCTATTAGCTGGTGACGCATGTCTCCTTCTAACGTGTACCCCAGCCCAACCAAACAGAACTTCAGCAGTAGACAAGATGGAGATGTCCACTAGGTGGACACATAGAGAATAGAGAATACCTTCCCTGGACTCAACAAAGTATACGGCCCGTTCTATAGACCAGAATTTCTCGCGTCTGTTGGTTCCGGCCCTTTTCTTTTTTTGCTATGGTGATTATGTTGATGATGATGGTGGGAACGCTGCTTGGGGACTGCGGGAACGGTGTGGGCCACAAACACTACAGTGCGTCCGCGGTTGTCAGTATCTTGCGTTAGTGGCTTCTGAAAGTGCTACAGCTGTCTTGTCGGCTCTGGAAACGGGTAGGTGTGTCTTTTTCGGATTAGATAATTATACCACAGAAATTATATAGCGAGAGCACGCTGCGGCGTCGTCTGCTTCAGCGTAGCTGCAATGTCGCCTGCTTCACTGCAGTTGCAACTTTGAGCAGTGGACGAAGTTTCTTTCTGCGTGTTCTGCGTATTTAAACGAGTTTTTTGGACCTGAGGTAGAGTTTGAAAGGGACTAGACGACATCTAGTACGCAGTACATTGAAAATAAAAGGCAGTTAACGTGTCTGGGCCGCGCTACCGCAATACTTTGTGCTGAATTTTTATCTTGCTTTGTTGCCTCTATTATGGCATACCCTTAGCATACCGCGATCGAGGAGAGAACAATAAATTTCTATGTTTTACATGTTTTTGCATGCTGCACACAGTCGCGAGAAAGCTCCTCGCTTACTGTTTACGTAACAAGTATGTAAAACCATTACCGAATGGAGTTTTAGGTGACGCGGAAAACTCGTGCGGCAAATACACATAACAATAACACAAGCTTCTCGTGTTTCCGTGTATATCATAGGGCTGTTGCATGAGCAGCGTCTTCTTTTTTTGCTGGTTGTTGGCACAGTTGACATCACCACAGTGCCGCCGGACGAATAAATTTTGTGCATGCCGGGTCCTAGAATATGAAGAAAGCAAACAGCTCAGCAGGTGCGGTAAGAACAGGTCGAAAAAATATCACAGCAAACGAACACGCGCCGCAAGTAGCGCCATTCTCGCCGTTCTCCCGCAATCCCCGCGAGAAGGAAGCACCTGCTTTCGAGAGTAGCTGTGCGGCTGACACCACCTCTACGAGGCTATAAAAAGTCTGGTCTGTAGTGCGTCTTAATGCTCGAGCAGTGCTGTTGCTGGCACTGCATATCGATTAACACACTGCAGCGGCATGGCACAAACTAGATGGGGTGATGGATGGATGGATGCAAAACTTTAATGAAGGTCCTGAGGTACGTGACTCAGCGCGCTGCGGGCCGCTCCCACGTTGGGTCAGTCAGGCCATGCCCGACCGCCGCATCGTGGGCCCTCTGGAGAGGCCATAGTGCGCCCCGGCATCGAAGCTCTTGATAGCGGAGAGCCACTTGTCCTCATTGTTTTGTGCCTCATAACGAGGGGCAACGCCAGAGCGTTCTACGCTAGCGAAGTCATTGCAATGCCTGCAAGAACTGGTGACATAAGTGTCGGGATAGAGCTTGTGGAGGTGATGAAATTATTAAATTTGCAGGCGCAAGTTGGAATCAGCTACCGCAAAACAGGGTTAATAGGGCATCATTCGGAGAGGCCGTCATCCTGCAGTGGACATACAATTAGGCTGAAGAGGATGGTGATGATTGCGCAAAATATGAGCCGAGAGAAAACTAACTGTATTTTTCTGTTATCTTGCAGCAGGTAGCCGTGAGTAGAATTTCGGGCTTGAAATCGCGGGATTGTAATCATTGGTTCGAACCCAGGTATACATTTCGTGCTTCTGCTTTTTGATCGCTTTTTCACTCTACATAATTGTATGGCTGAACATAAGGTTGAGAAATGAGTGAACGACCACGATCGGCACATTTTCCTAGCTTGTAACCACTTCTCGTCTAAAAAAAAAAAAGAGCCGTTGTGTAAAATTACTTTGTGCTGGGCAGATGGATGAACACAAGTCAATATGGAAGACCTACGCCTGGCCGATTATGAGATGATGACAGCGGGGCACGGGCCAGTCAAGAATGATTCGGTTTGTTGTAAGTGATTTGCGCCCTAGCCGAGTAGGATGCAGCAGTATGGCTGTAATCCGCATAACTGAATATTCCAAGCAATGTAGAGACAGGCTTAAGTATCAGTACTGTCAATAAGGCATTGATTGATTGATTAGTAAATTTATAGAAAGCTTGCTTACTTATTTTTTACTTCAACAATTAGCTTACCCTACCATTTCAACGTTGTACGGTGTTGTCATGGTAACGCTGTAAGAAAAAAAGCAGGATAGATTGAGGACGAGATTGAAAATAAGTATCTTTAAATGCAAGAACCACCTTTATTCCTGTACAAGGAACGACAGTTTACAATATAAAACGTTTTGCAAGGTCGTATAGACGGATACTCTCTCTGAAACGGAGCTCGTAGAAGCACAGAAAAAGCTCACGGGTCACAAGACCATTAATCTTGGGTGTGTCTCAGAACAAGATAATTCGTACGGCGAAATGAAACTCGCTCAAATCCTCCTTCTGCGAAATTGACTTTCATGCAAGAACACGGCTTCTTCTTTATACCACTCGTGCTTTTGCGTTAGAAATGTGTATCTCTGAATGATTTATTGCAGCGTAACCTACAATTCGCGGACAGGAAGGACTCATACTCGCGTTGGAATCAAGTTCACATATCGTCACAAGAAACCAGTTATGAATAGGAAAAGGCTCCAAGTGCGCAGTGCCATCGTTATGCGCGAATAGAAGTCAAGGCATCCAGCACGACTCTCGTGTTACGAAAATAGCTTCGACCTTGTAACAGCTGTGACACACGTGCTTATAGTCAGGGGAACACTCTTACAATGCGCACTTTCGAAATTTCGCCTCGGAAGACGCGCGGGAAGTGAATTGCTTGATCTCACGAGACATTGCATGGCGGGAACTGCTGGAGGCATGCGACAAGCTTTCACCGCTCTCGGCGTCAGGCAATGTTTCATCGTTAGATTGAAAAACTAGATTCGCGTTCAACCAATTTCCCGCTCCTCAAAATTGGCATTGACAGCAGGTGCGCGCTATCGGAGAGAGTGCTTACGAAACAAATGCCTAAGGGCGCGTATGCGACATACCGCATCGCGATATTATTTGGCTACCTGGCATTGCATTAAAACGCACATCTCACTGCTTTATTGCGATGAAGGTGACCTGGGAAGCAACTGTTGAAACCCTGTACGCGAACCATTTCTGAACTTATTTAAACCCAAGCTATTTTTTTACTCTTCTTTTGACGTTTCCACTGTTGCTGCTGCTGTCTCATAGACCGCGTCGAGGTGTAGTTCAGAGCATGTAGCATATTTTCACGTAGTCGTGACGGGGAAGAAGGTAGCAAAGCTGTGATTGACGAAGCTAGCGTTTTATTGGGTGAACGTGTGCCCTCAAAAGCAGGCGATGCTCAAAGGGCAACAACAGCGGCGAACACAGTCCGCGATTGTCGAAAATCTGATCTGCCGGTCAAGCGCGTCGGCTTTTATACACATGTCGTCGAAGGTTCCAGAGTAATCGCTGGTGCCCGCGTGTCTTCTGGTCTTCTACAAAATTCTACACAATTTGCGTCGCACACGCAATCAGATTACAAAAGCTTGGGTCACAGACAACGGGTAGAAATATCAATAATATTCGAGAAACTTCCGATACATGCGGGCGCGTCCCGCGCTGAGCGACAACATTGGTTAGACGGTGAAAAGCAGTCACCCGGAAAAAATAAATAAGTACAATATACATGGCAGGAGCCCATCACGGTGATACGGTGACATCATAAACTCTTTGGGACATATTAGACGTTTCCAACTTGTCCCTACAATGCCCTCTGGAGCTCCCTATAGGCGTCATCACAGTACCCTCTACATTGCGTGAAGCCCCGCAAAGGCACTGCAGAAGCTGCAACGTTTACCTTTGTACTCTTGTACTCACAAGCAACAGTCCAAAAGTAGGGTACACACAATGATAATCAGTAGGTAGAAAGGGGTAGCAGAGCCGACGCCTTAACGAAACTAGTGAATAACAGTCATGCCATTCTTCGCTGGTGGCAGCTCTCATACATAGGAGGAGCGCGGGAGAGGGCAAAGGCAACGTAACATCAGGAAGCGTGTCCCGCTTGGGGTCTCTTCAATAAAGAAAACGCAACTACTAGGCATGGCAACAGTTGCGGAAATGTAAATGTAAATTCAAGATGTGGTGCTTTGCGGTACGGTACGTCCCTCGTGTTTCTACAAAATAAACACCACGCTAATTGGTCCAGTGGGCAACTAACACCAGCACGTCCCGGCGCATAGTTGCATTAAAGCACCGCAACGTCAAGACGACACTACGCACACTACGGAAGCGGCCGCTCACCAAATCAACACTCCTGTGCTCGCCACTGGTATTGCATATGGCGTTGCTCGAGGTTGTGCGTTTGATCTCGGCAAGCGGTGGCCGCATTTCGACGGAGGCCAAGTGCAAAAACGCTCGCGCACTTGGATTTACGTGCAAGGTAAAGAACGCCATTGGTCCAAATTAATCCGAAGTCTCCTACTACTGAATGCCTCATTATAACAGAACTGTAGTTTTCGCACATAAAGCCCATATTTCAATTAATGTTTACCGCTTCTGTCATGATGTGACAGGCCGCGTGAGGAAATGATAGTGCGAACCTTCTCACAGGCTATACAAACAATGGCGCACAAACCCCTGCGCAGACAAGCAGCAGTGGTGCGCGCAATGTATCGTTGAACAACATTCTCCTCTTACACTAAACGCTAAAGAATTTAAACGTTCGCCATCAACATCCCTGTCAGTTATCGTCAAACAATGTACACAGCACAGAAAGATTCGCTTATAGGGATTCCCACAGCGTGTGGAATTCGCGTAATGTTTTTCTCCTTTACATATCTCTTCCGTAAAACGCCACCCATCTAGAACAAATGGTTTAATTTACGTGATGACGGAAGGGCTATATGTTCACATGTTTGATACAAAGGCCTATATCATTTTCAAGAGAGCTGAAAACCGTCAGCTGAACGCGGTTCTTAGCGAAAGTATGCGCTGGTGCTGTTTATTTAGGTGGAACAATCTCATAATAAGGTGAACTTTAGCAGTTCGTGGAAACGTAAGCGTCTTGCAAATAGCCACACAAATAGGGCACCCAAATAGGGCACACAAATAAAACGTACAAATACGCCACCGACCCAGTGAATTCTTCGGGAACATAGCGCATCCTCCCTTGGACAGCCATGTCTAACTATAAAATTATGAAACAAGGAGAAAAGCGTCTTTTTCGCCAGGAACCCGTGCTAAGATAAAAGGACACAGGTCAAAATCATGATTCATTGCGTCTCCAGGCCGTGGACATTTTCCTTGGATTTACCGGGGCACGGATGGTCTGGACCGAGCGTTTCGCGTTACGCATGCTCAAGACAGGCCGTGATCGAGGCAGGCTTCGTCACATTACATCGCGGTCCCGCTTTCATATTCGTTTAGTGGCTTTCTCCAAATGGCGCACAATAGTCATGCGGCGGTCTCGTGTATACGGTGCTGAATGTCGCGGTATGGCTGTTCCTTGTGCTAGCCCCTCTGCTTGCATGACATTCACGTCCCACCAGCATCATGCCACACTCTTTCCACTGGTGCACCCCCCAATAAATGTCGTTCTTTTTTAATATTGCGATAGCCATTATATGTCACCATAACTCCGTTATCATTTCGTCATCGTTCGCCGGTTGCACGGTCGTTTAACGGAAAATATCGTGTGTTGCAAGTCATTGAAAGACGAGCTCATGCTCACTCGTCCGAACATTGGGGCAAGATACAGGATAAAATAATGCTCGGTTTTCAGCATGAAAACGTTCCGTAATCTAATCTGCTTCTGCTTTGCGCACTGCATCCTGACGCGTTCATTGTGCTGGTGTGTCACGAAAGTACGTCAGGAATTTGAACAGTCCACAAATACACGTGCTAAGTACCAGTCTTCTCAAATATTAGTGCGTGTGTCCTTTCCTGTACATCAGTCAAACCAAAGACACAATGCCATGGTTATGTTTATTAAAGGTAATCAATACAAAAAAGAAACGCTTGTTTGTCTGTTTAATTATAAAAAATTGCATTTGAGAATCACATCCGCGGGACTGCGCAATATTACAACCACAAATAATGGTCCACATTATAGTTATTTTATGCTCTTTTACAGCAATGGTAATAATCGTTTGAAATAGATCATTAGTGTCATAGCCACTTACAGGTGAGTGCATGACGTAACTCGAGTTAATTTAACATAGTTTGTGCCTACCCAATAGAATGCTGCCTCCATTACCGTGGTTATCTGACCTGATGCAGCACCAGCCAGACAGGTTGATTTTCATCGATACCGGTGGCGCAGTGCACAATCCCAAATTCCAAAAATGCAGTCCCACGCTAAGGTTTACGGCTGCTCACCAGCCTCCATTGCGATGTGAAAAATATATCTGGTTAACCTCCCTGCCTTTCCTCTTCATTCTCTCTCTCTCTCTTTGGAGGACGCTTAAGCTTCGCCTTCAAGAGTGGAACGCTATGACATTCAACGATCACTGACTGCTTTTCACGCTTCCCGGTAACTGCAGCTTATGTAACCCTAATGTTTACCGGGAAACGCTGGTGGCGAACGCTATGTGTATGAAGGCGAGCTTTCTGGTAGAAATGCGATCTCTTGCATGGCCGATCTCCTGTTGTTGTTTCGTACTTTTAATATTTCAGCCTGACAAGACCTTACATAAAAGGTATGCGCTGTAGGTGTTTTTTCTTTTCATGACATTTGTTTGTGAGCTGTCATTCTCAAAATCCCGACGAATAACTTGACAAAGAATGAAGGACAAGGTATCAGCTGCTTTGGTGATAAAGGAATGGTTGGGTATGCGTGGTTCGGAACGATATTCCTCGAAAGGACGATCGACGCTGGTCGCGGGACGCCGACGCCGGATTTTCTGCAACACGGGGGCCCTTTCTTAGCGCTGTGGCGTAAAAACCTGCGGTGGTTACATCTCAAATTAGCTGTGGACCAACTCAGCCTGCTGTTGCCACTGTTAGGTGGTCTCAGTTGCGACACGGCACGTGTGTGCGGCACGTGTGTGCGGCACGGCACGTGTGTGCGCTGGTCGGACGTTGCCTCGCGTTTTATTGCGATGGCAATTACATGTACACTCCAGCCGCATTTCTCCCGTCGGGGTCGCCGTGAAGTTTTGTATCAAATCCAAGTGCAATAAAGTCGTCGCCGCCCGCCGTATACTGTACGTGCGAGTGAAAGCGTGCGCGGATGAGCCGGCGATCACGGCTCAGTCGCGCGCACACTCCCCCTTCCGTCGCGCGCAAGACTTCGGGGGGAGTGTAGGGAAGGGGGGCGCATTCTACATCGGGCGGCCCGGTCGGCCGCTATATCTTGGAAGCCATCCGCGACGGGTGCAGAGTCCGCACTACGCTGTGTTTTCGCGGCTTTGTTCGCTTTTATTCGAGCGGCAGCACAAAGGTCAATTCGCTCACTTCTGCTGCCGCGTTTCCTCACTGCAGCGTTTTGACAGCGAGTTTCCGAGCTCATCGAGGGACATGCGTTCATGTTTGCTTCGGCGCGCGTGACACCATGCTTGTTAATTTAGTTAGTACGCCTACGTTTACGAGTTTATACGGCCCATAAAACTACTATCCTTACTTCGTATAGGTGTCCACTAATTTGCTATCGCTATCGATACTTCGCTTTTCGGGCGAAACTGCGACATTTTAATGGGAAAGCGTTATATGTGCCATGAGGCACAAAAACCGGCGTCGTCCGCAACGAGTGGTAACAACAATCATCAGTGACGTCATTAGCGTCTTGTATGAAGTCAGTAGTAATACAAAATTAAAGTTTGAACAAGTTAGAGTAAGGTGACTTAAGGTGGAGTACAGTAAATTAAGGCGATGTAAAGTGAATGAAGACAAAAGTAGATTAAGGTGGATTAAAGTGGATTAAGGCTGGTACTAATTAGAGCAAGGTGGATTAAGGTGCAATAAATTGGATTAAAGTGGATTAAGGTTGGTACAAATTAGAGCAAAGTGAATTAAGGTAGGCTAAGGTAGAGTTGTGAAGGACACGTGGCAATGTATGACGTCACGTACCATGGCTGTAACCAGTTAATTAGAGAAGTCATAATGATTTCGTATTCAAATTACGTAAGGATGCTTAAGTCACCGCCAATTCATTCGCATACACTGAAATGCTTCGCACAGCCCCATTTGCGCGAAAGAGCGGCGTTTGTACTATTAATGCACGGCGAGACCTTATTAGACTCTAATGGTCCCTTTCATGTTTATCTTTATTTGCGCGTGCCCGTCAACTCACTCATTCACTGCAACGAATACGATGTGAACGGATGGAAAAATACAGTTTGCTTAAACACGCGAAATAACAGCGCTCAGCCAGGTTCGAAGTATGAGATCGGGAGGAGCAGGCAGACGCTGATCTAATAGATAACTTTGTAGACTTTGGTGTGGTTCACCTTGGTATCAAAAAGCAAACAGAAAAACACAAGAAGAAGAAGAACGCACACTCCGCACCACTTTTGTATATTCATTAGCGATTCACTAAGCCGCGAAAAAAGTATCCTTTTTTGTTTTACGCTGATTGCAATAACTTTTTTTCGTTCCATGGACACGTTCTAATTTGAAATAGTGTACTGTGTCCTAAGTATTTATCGTCTCTGGGCATGGCTCGCTAATTCCGACACTGAGCTTCAAAGAGGCGCTTTCTTCATTAATGAATAGAACCTGAAACGGGCTCGCTGTGCCTGTAAGGATGCAACGTTTGTTTCTTAACGTTAAGCAGGCGTAAATGAGAGAGAGAGAGAGAGAGAGAGAGATAAAAGGAAGGCAGTGATATTAATCAGTCAAGAGTACGGTTACTCAAGCGTACGGTAGAGTACCCTACGCTTGAGGAAGGGAAAAAGGGAATAGCAAATATGAAAGCGGCACTTTATCGCTGGACTCACACGTGGCACTGACGGTACGTCATTTTCAGAGACCTATAAGGAGACATTCTGATTTAGCGTGGTTTACTTTTAGCTATGGTATCAAAGCATTTCGCTGAATCTTGTATAGGTTAATAACGCTCTTGATTTTCGGAACCAAGCATTGTACTAGGAGTGATATTATTAATTGGTACCATAGGGACTGAGGTTAGGTGCACTACAACAATGTGCGAGTCAGCGAGCGAAAAAAACCTCAGAATCCTTCGGACTGATGGCCGAAGCAGAAGCTCTTTTTTTATTCTTTTTCCCTTTTTCTAACTTCGCAGCTCGCGGCAAGAGGTACGAGGTACACGTGTCGGAGCACGCCACATATAAAAGGCAGCCGTGGAAGATGACGATGATTGTTAGATAGAACTTCCCCCCTTCTCCCCCCGCCACCCCCCCCCCCCCCCCCTACTTTTAGGAGAAGAACAGCGGTGCAGCGGCGCCAGAGAAACGGCCCTTGATGCCAGACGCTCGGGGAGATCCGTCGTTTCAGCGGTTGTAAAGTCGTTGAGAGCAGATAATGATGGCGAGGTCGCTAGGGCAGGCTGCTTTGACCCTGTCTATGGCCAGGACTTCTTCACGTCCGTTGAGGTCGTTGGAGGAGGAGGAATAAACTTTATTTTTGGACAGCAGATTTGAGACCTAGGCCTCTCTACCTAAATGACTACCTTGAGCCTTTGGGCCCTGGCGGCATCTTCGGCCTGCTCGATTGCCTTGAGTTGGTCTTCCGGTGCACAGCTGAGCAACGCACTCTCCCACTGCTCTCTGGTCTTGTTTATGTTATTCTGTGTGGGTGTCCGAGGACAAGCCCAAACCATATGTTGTAGCTCCGCTCTTTCTTGACAGAATCTACATCTATCCGTCTAAAGATGCGGGTAGTAGTGGTGGTAGGCCACCGGGTTCGGATATGTACCTGTTTGTAACAGGCGCCATGCCGTCACTTGCCGTCTACTTAGCGAGGAGTGTGCCGGTGGGAAATGGGCCCTTCCCAATTTATGGTGTTTGGTGATCTCGTTAAAGCTGGGCATCCGGTCTCTCTCCGTTCCCAGTATTTGTTGCGTGTCACCTGCTCGGCCCGTCAGTTTTCGAGCCAGGTTGTGCGCTATTTCATTGCATAGTTCTTGACGGCTGTCTTGGTGTCGCTTACTACGATGTTAGCCTCCGTGGAGGCTATTTACGGGGCTAAGGCAGCCTGCTCCGCCAGCTCCAGCTTTCCTGCTTTTACCGTGCCGCTAACTCTGCACTCACCCTCTAGACTCGTACCAAATATCGACATACTCTGCCTATTTGCGTACTCTGCCGCGCTAACATAGACCATGTCCCTGGCACTACAGCATATAGTTTTTCATGCCTCATTTCGGGCCTATCTGAACTTATCGAGATACACTATCATCATCAAGAGGGTATTTTTTTAATGTCCACCGCAGGACGATGCCCTCTCCAAGCCATATTCAATTACCCCGTATTGCGCTAGCTGATTCCAACTTGCGCCTGCAAATTGCCTAATTTCACCACCCCACCTAATTTTCTGCCTTCTTCAGCTGCGCTTCCCTTTCCTTGGCACCCATTCTGCAATTTTAATGGTTCACTGGTTATCTCTCCAACGCATTGCATGGCTGGCCCAGCTCCATTTTTATTCTTTTAATGTCAACTAGAATATCGGCTATTCCCGTTTGCTCTCTGATGCACAGCGCTCTCTTCCTGTCTCTTAACGTTATGTCTAATATTTTACGATCCAATGCTCTCTGCGCGGTCCTTAACTTGTTCTGGAGCTTCTGTGCTAGCCTCAAAGTTTCTGCCTCATATGTTAGCAGATACGATAGAAAGAAGTTATTGTACACCTTTATTTTTAACGACAGTGGCACATGCCCAATCAAGATTTGGTAATGGCTGCCGTATCCACTCCAGCCTATTTTTATTCTTCCGGAAATTTTTCGTCTGCGACGCATCATACGATGATTCAGTGCAAGAAGGGGTAGCGAACCACAACAAACTGCCCCAAGCAGATGTGTGACCTTGACAGTCGTAAAACACCCATTGCCACCAAAGCTGAGCAATCCATAGGCACTATATCACCTTAAAAGAGCAAGCGGGCACACATGAGCAGTTATCATGCATGCCAAGTTTTACAGCACAGCACTTAGGCGCCCGTTCCTGCGGCGAGCATCAGCGTCGTCCCTCGGCGTCCTCGTAACCGAGTGAACGAGCACTGCGAAGGATGAAAGAGCGAACGCGGAGCGCTGATGAAAGACGGCGATGGCGAAGAGAGCGCAAGGAGGATAGAGCAGGAGGAGGAGAGGAGGAGGAGACAAACGAGAGGAAAGACAGGGAGGTTAGCCAGTGTAATTATCGGCTGGCTACCCTGTGCTGGGGAAAGGGGTAAAGGGAATAAAAGGAGAAAGAAGAGCAAAAAAATGGAAACCACAAAACCACAAAACCACAGTAACGCGAAACTACGCGCTACAACATTGAAAGGCGGTCGCACAATTCGCATGTCCTTAAAAACTTAAGCAAGGCCCTTAAGGCATTGAGTGCCGAAGCCCGTCTGGACCAATGTCCTAGAGCTTTTTCCTTTGTAAAGGGGCGATTGTCCAGTTTTTCGAGAATGGTCACGAGCACTTTTCTTGGCACTTTGTAACGGGGACAATCACAAAGGAGGTGCTCAATCGTCTCATCACAGCGGCAGGTGTCACAAGTAGGGCTGTCGGCCATTCCAATGCGGAATGGGTAGGAGTTCGTGAATGCCACGCCGAGCCACAGGCGGCACAGAAGTGTTGCTTCCGCTCGTGGCAACCCTGGTGGTAAGCGGAGTTGCAGACGTGGATCCAATCTGCGGAGATGTGCGTTCGTGAATTCACTGGTGTTCCACAGATTCTCTGTAAGCTCGCGGGCGAGGGAGCGAAGACTTGTGGCTGCATCTGTTCTTGACAGCGGTATGGGTATAATCTGGGCACCATCATGAGCCGACCGGGCAGCGTCATCCGCACTGTCATTTCCTGAAATTCCGCAGTGACCCGGTATCCACTGGTAGATGATGTTGTGCCCCTTGTTGATTGCGTGATGGTGGAGTAGTCGGATGTCTGCGACTAGTTGCACATTTGGTCCATGGTTGAAAGGGGACTTCAGACACTGAAGAGCTGCCTTTGAGTCACATAAGATGGACCATGAATGTGATGATTTGTGAACAATATACTCCAGAGCAGCACGGATAGCTGCGAGTTTTGCAGCCGTCGATGATGTAATGCGAGATGTCTTGAACTTGAGGCTGACACACTCTGCGGGAATCACCACTGCTCCAGCTGAACTACTAGAGGAGACAGAACCGTCCATGTAAACGTGGATGCGTCCTCTGTGCTTGTCGTGTAGCACTGAAAGCACGGTTTGTTTGAGGGCGAGAGTTGACATCTCCGTTTTCTTTTTGATACCGGGAATATGAAGAAGAGCCTGGAGTGGATGGAGGCACCACAGCGTTCGAGATGGTCGTGCTGCAGGCGTGAAGTTTGACGGTAAAGTTCCATGGTTGGCGGCAATAATCTTGCTAAACGCCGAACGAGGTCGAGCGGCAGGAAGGGAGGCGAGATGATGCGACGGAAGTCGGGCGAAGTGCCTGATATGCATCCTTAAAGTGTCGACTTGAAGATACGTGTTGATGGGGTGGTCATGCGCGATGGCTATTGTTGCTGCCGTGGACGCACATCTGGGAAGACCAAGGCAAATTCGCAGAGCTTGAGCTTGTACAGACTTGAGGGCACGCAGGTTGGTCTTACCGGTCCCACCCAGTACAGGTAAGCTATAGCGCAGGAGACCGAGGAACAGCGCGTTATAGAGGTGGAGCATCGCACTCACAGACGCACCCCATGACTTTCCCGCAAGAAATCTGAGCACGTGGGTTACCATGACTAATTTCCTTTTTAGGTAGGAGATATGAGGACTCCAGGAAAGGTCTCGATCTATTATCACTCCAAGAAACCGGTGCGTCTTCTCGTAGGCAATTGGCTGTCCATTAATTCTGATAACGTATGGTTTCATTGTTTTACGCGTGAAAGCGACTATAGAGCACTTCTCGCAGGACAGCTCCAGACCTCGTGCTCGAAGATAACCTGATGTTAGATTGGCCGCTTTTTGAAGTCTGGCGCGCACATGGGGACGCGTCACTCCTGATGACCAAATGCATATATCGTCTGCATAGATCGACACATGGACGGATTCCGGAAGGGCATGAACCAGGTCAATGAGCACCAGGTTAAATAGAGTGGGGCTCAAGACTCCGCCTTGTGGTACGCGTCGGTAGGTGTTGCGTTGTGATGACGCACCATCCTCTGTTTGCACAAAGAATGATCTGTCCTTCAAGAAGCTGGATATCCACCGAAAAACAAGGCCGCCTACGCCGACATCGCCCAAGGCGTCCAGGATGGCTTGATGGGTCACGTTGTCATATGCAGCAGGAGGAGGGTGGAGCAGAACGGTGAGGGGGAAAGTGGTCGAGGAGGGTATGGTGAAAACATGAGAAGAAAACCGTAGTGCCGCGCAAGACAGGCTTTGAGGCGACGATGGCTATGCGAGATGGCGCGAGAGTAGCGTGCGTCGTCTGTTCACCGATGACGCCACCGATACCACATATGGAAACAAAGCGCAGCATGAGCGGAGGTATGTATGCCTGCGGCCGCTGCTGTGAATCGCGCCCACGCGTCACCCACGCGCTGCCTCTCGCGCTATCGTGATCTCCCCATTAGGAAAGCAGTCGCCCTACATTTCGCTCCGTTTGCAACGTGCCGCACCAGATAGATTGTCCACGCCAGCCAATATGTCGCGAAAGGAAAACATGCACAGAGCTGCGCTCAAATTTCGCTACAGGGAGTATCACAATCGCCGGTGAATTGCTATTCTACTCTTAGAGCACGTGACTACTCTTTTAAGATATGTGTTGACGCTTCGTCTGTACTATAAGAATGAAGTATTAGCTGGTAAGAAGAGTAATGATTACCTTCCCCTGCACAACATGAATTAGCCTCCCTGTATATGGGCAACCAAATCAGCAAACTTTAATGAGTCCTCTGGATGTGCATTAATTTACTGCGATCGCACCAAGCTCTGACAGTGGCCATCGCTATTTTCTCAAGAACAAGTTCGCGATGCACACAATGTCATTTTCGACCGTTACATCGTAGCCTGACGTGGCCTCCGGGATAGATGCACGGACGCCTCCACTCCTAGAGTCTGCGCCACGCACAAAATCCCGCACAAATCGCCATGTAGGAATGTTGCGCGCTAGCGTAGTGGTGAGCGCGTCCACCACCGAACTGAACATTGACGCTCAGGCATGTCTCCGATCCACAGTAGGGATCGTGGTTATCCTGTTATGCACGCGCCAAGTTGTGGCCATGAGTAGGGGGAGTAGCTACTTTATTTGCGATGTGGTAGGAGGCACGTGTGGCACGGGCACAGTATACTTAAATTCTTGCTCCTAACTGCTTACTAAACCTAACCATGCTTACTAAATTTATCAACTTTCCACAGCGCGTTTCCCCTTTTCACGAAGTGTAATATTAATAACCAACGCCAGAAGCGCATCGAGGGCGAAAAACAGCGTTCGTGTTTTGAGTTCTTGATATTAAAAAAATTGTTACCCCACGTGCCGGTTCTCCCTTGTGTCTGCATACATGTAGCTGGCAAACTTCTTTTGAGCTTTGTAATGTTTGCTGGGCGCCCACGTCTTTTGAAATTCTTCGGCTAACGATCGCTATCGTCCTTGTTCAGCTGTGAAACTCTTTGTGTCGCGAATATTGAAAGGGCTTTTAATAAGAGCAGCCTGATGAAGATGCGCATGTGGAACAATGAGTCGCGAAGTTTATTTCCAGCTAGCACTTGCTTCACGCTTTAAGTCGGCAGTGGTGGCCATTCAGCCTTATTGTCGAAAAATGCTTGGAAAGATCACTATCTTTGTTCTCCCGCAACTTTATCTTGGGAATGAAAATTCTGGCAGCACCACGCGTACTATAGTTTGCTTTTGTTAGTGTTGCTATGGTATTGTGTTTTGCCCTATTTAGCGCTGAAGGCCACGCAAACAACTAAACATCCACGTGTTTTTTCCTCTCTATTGCTGTTACGACGAACTCTTATACTTTAATGCTCTAATCCATGTTTTGAGGATGAGTGCATAAAAAAAATGTTTTAAGCGAACCTTGAAGCACTTTACACGAACATACAAACCCCTTCGTAAAGTGAAACTGTGTTTTGCACTGTTTGTGACCAAGGGCTCTTTTTTAATTCGTCGCAACAAAAGGCACAAGAGTTCGTGGACTGTTCGCATGAACTGTTCACAAACGTGGATGTTATTTTTTCTATGTTGCTCTAGCTTCTTCGCTGTATATATATATATAAATATATATATAGCAAGATCAGAAGCGCAACTTCGTTGTCTTTGCTTTATTTACCCAACAGTCTCGGTTGGTCGACCCACCTTTTTCAAGGGATACAGTAAATTGTCGCAACAATCTCTTTCTATATTTAGGTGAAGAAAGAAAAATATGCAAAAAACAATGAAAACAGAAAAAACGAGAAAGACGGAAAAAGAAAGTAAAGTGCCTAAGGGAGAGAGCCTGGGACCAAAGAGATTACCTGTTAGTAACGGGGCTATTCAATGCGCATTCGTCACACGCCTAACCATTGGCAATGCAAAGGTCGTTGACATGGTCCGCGTTAGGCGTGCCCTTTATCGACGAACACGCAAGACATTTCGTAGTGCCCTCTTGAGATTGAGCAGAATGCGTAAACAAGCAAGAAAGAAAAGAAGAGAAAATAGCTGAGTGCTAAAGAGCTTACTCGTTGGTAACAGGGTTATTCATGGTGGATTCGCGGGGTCATTCCCCTCATCACTGGTAGTGTTCAGCTATAAGACATATTATTCAGGACGGGTGTCAATGGATCAGGGAGTGAGAGGCGTAAGAAAATGAATTCGTGAGGCATGCTTCTACAAGGTATACGAACACTGAAGTAATTTTGTAGTGTGCTGATCTAACAAAACCATTGCAAAAGGACTAGAATGAGTAAAAGAATAACAATAAGAAATAAAATTATCATTGTTTTTATCAGCAAAAATAATAAGACACCACAATAAAATGATACAAAAACAGAAAAACATAGAGGCAGGGTGCAGAGTCAGTCCGGAGGAATACTAAGAATTGAACATGGCAGAAAAGAAAAAAAGGAAAAACGCTGCGCTAGAAATACGCTTTTGTGGTTAACAGTGGTCGTGGTGGGCAATGGCTTGACTTGGTATAGAGTAGCGATTCTTCTCGCTTAATTCTATTTCTTTTTGACTATACACAGCTAACGAACTGCCGATCCTGGTGATAGTGTATGCGCAGAGCCGTTAGAACCAATGACGAAGCACGAAAATAAATGCGAATGGGAATGAAATCACTACGCTATTTCGGTCCTGGGAAACTTCACCCGATAGCTGCGGTGAAAGAAGAGGAGGTACCGAGGCGAAATTGTCTCCAGACGTAGACAGCGTAAACGCAAGTACGTATATGGTACAAGCACCGTCCAGCGCTTAACTGCTGCCGCAATAAAACACCGTCCAAGGGCCACTCTTTTTATTGCCCAATCACATACGTGCAGTGCGTGCGACCATCACATAGCTCTCCATTAGGTCCCGCCTTAGTGCCTGTGTCAAAATCGCCGTAGGCGTCCGATTCTAACACCCAATTATCTACATGCGCTGTTTGGGGCTAGCACCTACGGTACGACACCAAGACTGCGTTGCAAAACGAAGCTCTGACCGAGCCATCACAGGACGTTCTCCAGCTGATACGCTTATCATTTGAAAGTGGGATGGACATTAAACAAATGATTTCCTCCGGCAAAACCAGACGCCCTTTTTCTGATATGACATAGTTCATGAACGACTCAAACTCGGCCGATAATTTACGCAATGCAAACACGCCGCCACTGCAGCGAGACAAGGTGCGCTTAATTGTCACCATTCCGCATACACTAAGTAACAAAAACAGAAAACTGCACGAAGACATGTATTCGACAACAAAAGTAATCTCGCTTTGAGTACATACCCCATCGCTAACTCTTTTTTTCTCTCTACTACTTCTTGGAAGCAGGGTCAGAAGCAAGATACCTAATTGATGAGGCTATAGGAGTGCTGTACGGCTTACTCGGCAATTAAGCGAGGGTACCACTAGCTCTTGGCTCTAAGTGAAGGAGTACCGCAGTTTCGGCCACGAAGGCGATGGAAACTAATTTCCGTCGCTTCGGTGCATTTTGTACCTACACATTTCTTTCGCTCCCGCTGTTTATTCAAGAGAGACGGCACCGAGGGAGATCACTGCTGCTTGTATTTGCTGCCACTTCACCCTTCACCAGCGTCAATTTTCGCAATGACCCATGAACAACAAAGGTTTCTTTCAGTTCTACAATAAAGAAGTTTCACGAGTTCAAGAGGACGAATGTTGAATCTCGCGAAAAACGGCAAAGATCCAATTTTTAAACTACCATGTAAGAGCCTAAATAACGAAGCGATGAACTTCGCGTGGCAGATATTTACTTAGCTTTTAAAGCGAAGTTTTGTTTCTCTGGTCCACCACGGTGTCGTGTTCCCCAGTGGGTCAGGATCTCGCAGGGTGTGTTCGCGGATTAGCACCGCAATATTAACACCGCCCTTCATAACAACTCAATCTTCGTGCACAAAGTAGCGCGACTGAGCGCATATACTTCTGCTCTGGGTAATCAAACAATAAATGACTACAAGACATGTTATTAGACTGGCGCATGCTGCCGAATGGTCTATCTGATTTCCTTAATTTGGCCTAAACCGTTCTTAATAATCGTATGTGCCATGAGATCCACCGCCTCATATACCACAGAAATATTCGGCAACAGTGAGAGCGCCTATCTGTTGCGCTTTCAAACACTAAACCACGACATCAAGCCAGGGAATATAATGTGGGCTCAGAGCCAGTCTAAAGCGCACAGACCCCTCAATGGAATAGCAAAAGATCTTCAACTGGCTTCATTGATTTTCTTATATGTATTATCGTGCGTTCCTTAAAATACTCATTTGGACGTGGACACGTAAATTGCTGCCCTAATGAAGAAATAAGAAATGAAATAGATTTCATACTCTCCGCAGATCCCAGCATAGTGCAGCATGTAGAAGTGTTAGGTAGGGTCAAGTGCACTGGTCATAGGTTAGTGAAGTCTAGGATCTCCCTCAATCTGAAGAGAGAAAGGATAAAATTAGTCAAGCAGAAATGGGCCAACCTAGACGCAGTAATGGTAAAATCAGACCAATTCAGGGTGGTGCTTGCAAACAAATATGCAGCTTTAGAAGACACAGATGAAGATGACATAGAGAAATGAATGAAACTGTACGTAAGCTGGTTTCACAAGCAGCAATTAAAGTGGCACCAAGGCTACCTGTAGGTAAGCTCTCCCAAGTAAAAGATGACCTAATAAAGAAACGACAAGTTCTCCCAAGTAAAAGATGACCTAATAAAGAAACGACAAAGCATGAAAGTGTCCAACTCAAGAGATAAAATGGAATTCGCGGTACTGTTAAAACTGGGCAACAAGGAGAAAGTAAGGGATATTCGAAATAAATTGAGAAATATCTATAACTTGAGAAAGAAGGATGCTGTAAAAATGGACGCAGCATGAAATCAGTTAGAAGAAAACTTCGCATACGACAAGCCAAGATGTATGCACTGAAAGATAAGCAGTGTAATATCATCAGCAATTTCGAAAACATAATAAAAGCAGCGTAAGAATTGTATAACAACCTGTAAAGTACCCAGAGGAGCCACGGTACCTTCATTCGAAGTAGTAAGGAACAGGATACGGCGAACTAGCGATGAAGTTAGAAGGGCCTTGCAAGGCGTGACCCGGGGAAAAGTGGCAGGAGAATATGGAACAAAAGTGGAATTATTCAAAGATGGAGGAAATATCATGCTTGAAAAGCTTGCGCCATTTATACGCAACGACTCACTACTTCAAGTGTACGTGAGAACTGGAAGGATGCCAACATTATACTAATCCACAAGACACAAGAAGAGAGACGTCAAAGAATTGAAGAGTTATAGGCCCGTTGGCTTGCTTTATGTATTGTATAAAATATTCACCAAGATAATTTCCAATGAAACAAGGGCAACAGTTGACTTCAATAAACCAAGAGCGCAGGCTACCTTCAGGAAGGGATATTCTATAATGGATCACATCCACGTCATCAAGCAACTAATCAAGAAATCTGCAGAGTACAATCAAACTCTCCAGATGGCTTTCATAGATTATGAAAAGGCATTCGATTCATCATAGAGGCATTGCGTAACCAAGGAGTACATGAGGCATACAGGAGTGTCTTGGGACATATCTGCAAAGATTCCGCAGCTACCCTGGTTCTCCTCAAGAAAAGTAGAAAGTTACCTATCAAGAAAGGCGACATACAAGGAGACAATCTCTCCTATGCTAATCACGGCATGCTTGGAAGAAGTATTCAAGCTATTAAACTGGGAAGGCTTAGGAGCAAGGATCGACGGTGAATATCTCATCAATCTTCGATTTGCAGGTGACATTGTCCTGTTAAGCATACACTGGGGACGAATTAAAACAAATGATTGAGGACCTCAACAGAGAAAGTGTAAAAGTGTGGTTGAAGATTAATATGCAGAAGACAAAGCTAATGTTCAATAGCCTGGCAAGGGAGCAAGAGTTCAGAATCGCCAGTCAGCGTACAGAGTCGGTGAAGGAGTGCGTTTACCTAGGTTAATTACTCGCAGGGGACCCTGGTTATGAGAAGGAAATTTACAGAAGAATAAAAATGGGTTGGAGTGTATATTGCAGGCATTGTCAGATCTTGACTGGGAGCTTACCGCTATCGTTCAAAAGAAAGGTGTACGATTACTGCACTTTACCGGTGCTAATATATGGTACAGAAACTTGGAGGTTGACAAAGAAGCTAGATAACAAGTTAAGGACGGCGCAAAGAGCGATGGAATGAAAAATGTTAAGCGTAATGTTAAGAGACAGGAAGAGAGTGGGGTGGATCACAGAGAAAAAGGGGAGAGCGGATATTACAATTGACATTAAGAGAAAAAAATAGAACCATGCAGGCTATCCAATGCGCAGGATGGTTAACCGAAGGACCATTGGAGTTACAGAATGGGTGCAAAAAGAAGGGAAGCGCAGTCGAGGACGGCAGAAAACTAGGTAGGACGATGAAATTAAGAGATTTCGCAGGCGCGAGTCGGAATGAGTTGGCACAGGACAGGGGTAATTGGAGATCACAGGGAATGCCTTTGTCCGGTAATGGAGATAAAAATATGATGACGATGATGATGATGATGACCTAAATTGCAATATATTCTGGAAAGTCCCCCGTGTACCTATGTTACGCTTGGAGCTCGTCCATGCAATAATGCCATATAACCGACGAATGCCTTAAAACGGGACGTCGGCATCAACGCCTGCTTCTTAGAAGCAAGTTACCTCTCCAGTAACACGTCAATGGGGTATGTGCCAATTCTTGGAAAGACAAATAAAGCGTTTTAGTGAAATTTAGCGAATCCTTACATATACTTTTATATTGTTGTTTCCGCTATGCGAAAAGGAGTAGCCCTCACCATTGTAAGATGATTACGACTCTTTTTTCCATGTTAATTTCAATAATTAAATAAAAGAGAGTGGCTCGTGCCAGCGCGTCAACGCATGAGGCGTACTATTCGTCCATTCACATATGTAGTTTCGACACTACCAAATTATAAGGAGGCTCATAACAGAGAATACAACGTTATTCTTTTCCGCGCGCTCATGATGAAAAAGCGCCCTCTCAAATTAAATATCTCACGAAGATATGCACTGTGCGAGAAGTCCATAATTTAATGCTAGTTACGTGCAAATATTTTTTCGCTAGGCATATGCTTCCTTTGGCTCAGTCGCCATACATCTTCGCTTGTGTCTTAGTGCAATCTTAATAGTTTATCTTAAGAAATGCTAATTTAGTTCTTCGCAAATACAAGAGACTTTCGTTTATTGGGTGTTCCACCGGCAACATATTTGCCAAAACTCCGTGATCCTGTCACGTGGAAAATGTGCATGCCAAGGATGATTCGTCGCTATGCCATGTACAAAAGGAGACGGGTCCGCAAGAACTATGGCTCTTATTTTCCAATGCTCACGGCCTTCCGCTACACACAGCTGGAGCGCACACGCGTTCTTTACGTTGTACGTGCTGGACCAAAGCCTCACTGCGTGATGTCATATACTCAGACCGGTCTTGAGCATACATGTTTATATATAGATAACACAGCAGTTAGCTTGTCCGCAAAAATATTGCTCATTGCGGAATACCGGGTTAGTGGCGCCATTTTGCAGCAAAAGGTTTAAACAGGGACGCCACCGAGCTATATTGGCGGCGAGCTCGAGCACTGGAAAAGCTAGCGCCACCGTCGACGTGACGTGGCATGAGGGATAGTGTGGACACAGGGGCCGCATCTGCTGCTTCGGAAGCGCCGAAGCGAGCTGAAAACGAAAGTTTAAAGTCCACCTGCGCCGCGGTTCTGATTAAGTGGTGAGGCTTTACCGCCTTGGGTGTCTGCTTGACAACATTTGAAAGTACTATAATAGGTAGTGGCTGCCCTTGAAGGCGTGCAGCATGGTAGGCTACTGCTCGGTGCCGCAGTGCCGGACGCACGCAACGGAGCCGGTGTCAGCCTTATTCACACGTAGCCATAGGGCAAGGAGCTGCGTGAAGCTTAGCTGGCGAAACTTAGAACCGGCAGACATCCATCGGCTACAACTGGGTATGTAGCAAACACAGACGCGAGGAACATTTCTGCTACGGCGCCGGGACTGCGCGATGTTCGGTAAGTAGCAGAAAACGCGCACCGAGACCCTCGCCCGCTGCCCGGCTAATGTCATGACGGTTTGGTGTATGAACTTGTTGATGCTAGATACTGGCAAGTTCACTGGAACGGAAAGGGAGCGGTAAGACGCGCATTAAAAAAGGGCATGGCATGTGGTCATGTTTGTGTTATGAATTAATGCACTGAATTACGAATATCAAGCAGAGGGAAATCGCACGCCGAGAAGACCGATAAACATACAGCGCGACGCAGCTTGAGAAATAATATTGAAATGTCCAAGAATTTAGAAGACAAAAAAAGATTGAATCGTCGCGACGGTACATCACAGTCGCCGTAGCTAGGCGTCAAAGTCTCTATAACGGAATTATTTTTGAACAGTTCTGATAGCGTCCACGCAACAATGGTTGCTAGTGCACTGTCAAATGCTCATATGCTGCGGAATAAAGCTCACGGCATAGTGCGAAAACGCACTCACAGCGAAAGCAAAACATTGTGCGTGGACATGCATGCAGACGCGCAATCGGTCGCTGCGAACCCGTGCGATCGCTGGATTGAGGCTCCATTCTGTTATGCCCCATTTGGTTATACAGACAGCCCACTATAAGAACATATTTCACATAGTTTACTCTCAGCGTTTGCCTACCTTTCACGCAAGAAGCCGGTTCGGGAGACTTCATCGCGGCGACCGCGCGCAGTGGCGTTCACGTACTGTACGTATTCGGTAAAGAGATAGCGTCTGTGAACGATTCTGTGCTTTCAGTTTACCCAAGATTATTATTTAGACAGTAAAAAACTTCCTCGTTTTGAGAGTGTCCAGGAGGGCTGCCGTGTATGTTTTTATTGAGCGCCGTAAGCGAAACGTATGAGGAGCGCGCCGTGTGATCCCTCATACTACGCAAGTGAGGCGCTTCCGACAGATGGCGACTCCGTAACTCCTCACCGCCAATAGCCTCGACCTGCCACATTCTGCTTAAGTGGGGTAATAAAGCGCAGTAGCGGCACAATCGGTACGAATTATTGATTAAAAACACATCTTTAGGCCAGAGCGCTGACATAACACACAAACAGTTCAAATGCGTTGTAGTCGGACGAAGCGTCAGAAGATGTCGCTACGAGCGTTTTTACCCCCGTCAACTGCTGCAGAAGCTCGGTATTCAGTAAAGGGCAGTACGGTTGTGGGTGGTCTAAAACTATGTGATAGTGTCACGCTAGACCATCGTTGCTACTTTGTCTAAGCACCGTATCATCAAACTTTGACTGTTTCAATTTTTCATTTTTCAACGTAATCTTTCTTTTTTTTTATTTACACGGGAAATTTTTCAGCGGCGAATATGAATGTGTCTACTGAAAGTAAAGAAAAATTATTGTGCTTTGTTCGCGGAGGAACAAAAGCAATTACGGTACTGAATAATACCCTTTGCATATAGAGTCGGACGCAATCCTCCAGACTCATTTTTCACGCTGTAATTGCCTGTGACAGGAGAGCCGCTCGTGCTCACAAAGTGTAAACTCGGAAAGCTTCTTCAGCACGTCTCGAGTGAACTATAGAAGTCATTAGTAAAGCGCGAGATCGCTTGGCGAATATAATTAGGCTTTGGTCACACTTCGACGGCTATAAGAATCGCTGAAGCGAGGTGAAGCTTCTTTTCTTCGCTTAACTTTAATCTTGCCTTCGAAAGAAGTTATCAGCGCGGCAATCCGCATTCGCTGCCGAACACTACCTGCTATCTTTCTCTTTCTTTCTCTGTGTTGGTTCGTTGTGATATCATTAGTCGTCCTCCAAAACGTGTTTTTACGACGTGTGAAAGCGACAATCCTGCATTGCGATTCTTATATCTCCAATTATTATCCCAAATTCCCATTTTCTACAGTAAACTGTTTTTGACAACTGTAATTTCGTTCTTGTTCGAAGATACTGAGAGATGCTCGATAGTGTGAACTTCACAAAATAAGCTGTTGCCTAAAACACAAGTATCGTCGCGGTGAGTCAGAGGATTGCTAATCGCTTCCTGCACATCAGCGGCAGTAACCTAAAGGACAACCAGGAAAGACGGCTGCAAGTGAAAGGCAGAATGGGCCTGGGAAGCATACCTGGATATGAATAACGAGCGCCTCTAGCGATCGCAAGCTCGAAAGGGCTACGGCCAAGTTGTGTGTTGATTTGCGCATTAACTACTTGTACATGTACGCACATTGCTTATGCGTTTCGGAGTTGGAAGAGTTCGTGAAACGCAGGCGGGGAAAAACAAAGGGGGGGGGGTGAGGGCGAGAGAGAGAGAAAGAATGTGTTTTTCTGTTCTCCTCTGCACAGCACCAACGTCCGACATATCGCGGAACGGCTGTCGATATGCTTATTAGAATGGCTTGGTGCTCGTAGTGAGGGCAGAGACGGCGCGTGTGAGCGTGTATACTTACGCAACGCATATTGGCACTCGTTACGATTTCAGATATGCGGTGTGAAAAGTTGCGAAAGAAGGGCTCAAATCGCCAAAACGCCCGTAGCAGCTCTGAATGGCTGCAAGTAAAGTTGTTGGACATACTGTCTGTAACAATGGCCCCTTTCAATACTTATTATGCTGCACAGCACTACAGTTCGGTATGGCGGCTAAGCTGACTTAAGGAGTCAAGCCATTATGCAAGGCAAATTATAAGTGCTTCACGCACACTCGTCTACGCATGTCTCGAACTCAAGCCAACTGAGTTAGTCCTACATTGTCTACACACATATGAATTGGGTCTAAATGTGATTTCGCCTAGCTGCCTAGCACAAACAGCCGATTACAATGCGAATGTGCTGCACGACGCAATTTTTTTCTGATTTTTTATATATTTTATTTTGTGGATGGCATGGAGCAGTTTTTCTGTAGATTTATGCCCATTTCCGCACAATCAGGAAGATTGGTCGAAATTTCGGACTCTCCAAGAAATATCGGGAGAGCTGGCAGGTATACTATCAGGGCCTGCAGCACTTGAAAAAAATAAAAATGAAAGAATAAAAGAACAGAAGGTGGAAACTAAACTAAAATAAAAAATAATGTGCAAGCGATGAAGACTAACTATCAATCTATTTGAACGTTAGCCACCCTGTTTAATGCTCTTTACCCTGGCTCAAGCAATATTGTTGCGGTAGAAATCACACGGACATTTCTTTTTAATTGCCTGTATTGCCATGAGGACCGTTTTATGCTGGTACTTCAAAAGCGACTTATACAAAATGTATTTTTCCTGAGCGATTGTCCACAGTTTTCTGCTTGGGAACTTGTCTACTTCACACCCCTAAGTACACTTTCGTGGTCTGTCTTTGTCCCAGGGCTCGTCGGAAGTAGATGGCAGATGCTGGAGTGGAGCACTCCGGAGACTGGAAATTGTCTTCATATGGTTGTCCCAGGTACAAGTGATAGCTGATTTAAGGACCGCTTGATGTGCTTTCGTGCCGTAGGCGCCACCGCCACTGCCGCCGCTGTCGACAACGAAGTCACCTTATCCTTCTGCCTTGCACTGCTGGTATGGAGCGTTGTGCGCACCAAAACTATAGAGTCCTGGCCGAGCAGCTAGCTGTGTGCATACCACATCGTGGTGCATTCAGTGGAGAGTACGGGGAGTACAGTCCAAGCTACGAACATGGACAGGTTTCCTTCGGTTTCTCCTGGTGCACCACCGGGGTGCGACCTCTTGAACGGCGCTCATCACGCCATCGCTGCGACGTGCCTTGTCGTTTCCAAGTCTGTGTCTGGGGTGCGGCAGCAGCTGCGTCGCGCGCTACATTGCACCCACGTGTCGCCCTGGCGTACTATGGAACGGCGCGTTTGAAGAGCTTCAGCGCAACCTTGCTAACGCTTTCAATGCTGCACCCTTCGGGTGAAACTGCCAATTTTTCTGATCCCCCGGAATCTTTGCGAGGAAAGAATTGTGCAGATCCCACGCACTCTGAGAATCGATGTTATGCGAAGCATTTTTTCAGGTAGCTGCATAATTTGCGCAATGCGTTGCCAGGTCTTTGTGTAAGCCGAGCAGCTGTGTCTGACGAAAGAGTGTACGTGTGACGACAGCAGCACGATGATGGTGACGACAATGGTATGTTGACGGCATGATTTATACTCCAACTATTCGACGCGAGTTTATGACATCCCAATTTCTGGGTTCTACGAAGGTACTAAACGGGCGTTAGCGAGTGAAACAAGGATTGTTACATCAGCGACTACATGTTATACAAGCGTGCGCACTTGTTCTGTGCAATGTAACCTATGTTAAGACGACAATGGCATTTGCAGTTCGGCGGTGACACGTTCAGACTTGTTCAACCTCGTGCGATTATGAAGGTGGTACCATGCTGCAGAGATTCGGTGTCGCATTAGCGTCTACCAGGAAAGGACTGGGGAATGCGGGTGGATCCCGAAGGTTGAGCCGTCAAACACAGCGTCCCAAAACGTGAGCTGCCACCAAGAAAGCGTGCTAGAAACTGGCGCATGATGTGCGGGCTGAGTGCATCAAAGTGATAGTTACCTTTTGCACGAGAGACGTATGTGTGCGATGAATTATGGGGTCTCACGTGCCAAACCCACGATCTGATTATGAGGCGCGCCAAAGTGGGGGACTCCGTAATAATTTGGACCACGTGGTCTTCTTTAATGCGCACCTAAATCTAAGTACATGGGTGTTTTGTATGCGTGCCATCTTGGTCTAACTAACTATAGGTATAAAAGGGAGGCAAACGGATACATTTCATCAACAATGTTCGCTGGGAAGCCTCTTTGATCACAAATATTTTTCAGCTGGGAAATCAAGCGAAATAAATACGGCTGCCGAGATACAATCGGTTATGCATTTCGACATAACATGCGCGTTTTCCTTAAACCCCATTGGTTGCGGAATGTCAGAAAGCACATCATGGCTTTTAGATGGCATGGGGTATCGTATGGTTCGAGGATGTACATCAAGATCTTTCTTGAAAGTACTTTAGAGAACATTCCAAAATAAGATGGCGTCCTTGCATTCAATAAAGCTCTGGTCTGAATTTGCCGGTACATCATAGAGCCGAAAATTAATGGAGGATATAGAGACGCACTTCCTGCCTAATCAGGTTTTAGCGGATAGCGTTTCAGCATGCAATTTAAGGAGAATGTCTTGCAGAAATAGGCATTTTACGGACTAGGGCAAGCACGTCATACCCAAGAGAGTCGATGTGCAGTGAGTGGTATATCCGAGTCGGGAAAAGCGTAGATAATAGATATTTATATATATTTTCTTTGTTTGCTTCAATAACTTTGCTACGAAGTATTTATTTTGTACTTGTAAACGCGGTTATGACTGTTTTGCCCACTATGTATATAGTTCCTATGCTCGTTCATATGTTTAATTGTCACAAATGTCATGGAAGGACAACAAGATTGGTCGTGGCCTAATGCTTAGAGCATCGGTCTGCTGTGCTGAGAGTCAAACGTTCAATCCGATGGTCGGCCATGCATTTCTATTTATTCAAGAGGTACGAAACGAAGCGATGCACGAACCTACCTACCTACGTACCCACCTACTTTACATACCTACTTCCCTACCACAAAGTGCCTGGAATTAAGCAAAGAATGCCCCGCATTAAAAAAAAAAAAAACTCGCAGATGCTATCCCAGAATGGATGTTAACGTTAACTCGATTAGCACTGAAGCACTGAAGCAACGAAGCGACACACTGTATCGCCACAATCGAAACGCGTCATGTATGAGGCCTGCAGTGAGCATGGTTCCGCTCTCGCGCATCCCTCTCGGCACGCTGCGCCATATAGTTCCACCGCGGCAAAGTCCGCGCCCGCCGCGTGTCGGAGTATATATTCAAGCAAGAGTGTATGAATATATATGAACAAGATAATTGTTTTAGCCGTACCGATAGAGAGGGAGAGATGATGCATAGAAAGCCTGGGAGGTTAACCACGGGTAGTTACGATTGGCTACCTTGCACGGGGGCAAGAGGTAGAGGGATAGAAAGAGACTGGAAGGGGGGGGATAGACCGAGAAAATGACGTGCACAAACAATGTAACCGTGCACATGATAGAGCGATAGCAAGCAGTGCTCTTACTATATGAAAGCCTGTAGACCTCGGGAACCTGAGTAGCATGAGAAAGCCTTCTGCACAGAGTTTCTTTGCTAACACTGGGTTGGGGCGTCTTGTTCTCACAGTGGGAGATGACCCCGGTTGGTCCAGCGCTGTGCACATCAATTTCCTTTCGGCGCTATAACAGAGGCAGACAAATAAACTGTGCGAGTGCCTCGTCACAGCTGCCTGCGACGCATGCGGCGCTGTCGGCCAGTCCAATGAGAAAGACATAGGAGTTAGTACACGGGACATCGAGGCCCGAACGCCACAACATGGTCTGTTCGCGTCGGGGTAACCCAGGTGATATAGATATCGCTGTATATATGGAGATAACAAGCATAAATGACACTTAGTGAAAACGCTCGAGTCCCAAAGGGACAATGTATGCATTTATAGGTCACCGAACGCTGCCCAGGCGCCGCGTCACTCCGCCAAAGCGGCATAAAATCACATTGACCCCTTTCATGTGCAGATCGAGCGGCTTCATTGGCGTGGTCATTCACGCTGATAGTGCAGTGTGCCGGAAACCACTGAAACATTGTCATGTTCCCACGGACGGCAATGTGTGACACTGCGGTTCTTTTTTTCTTTTTGCTCAACAGGAGTTGCCTTGCGTGGTGCATCGCGTCAGCATGTCGCGCCCTCGTTTTGTTTCAACGGCGTCCGCGGAGTTCAAGAGAAGCGCTTAACATTGTTTTTGCGCTCAATAGTTCGCCCTTCTGACGAAACTGTCAATTTTTTTCTAAACGTCGGATATCTACATATGAGTCACGGCACAATTGAGCCTGTGTACTTACTTCGCATTGTTCTATGGACAGCAGCTGAGATATTGGGCACTTACCATGGGAGTGTTCAGGCGTCGATATACTTCAAGATCAATACAAACGCAAGAAAGTTGTCCATTAACGACGGCACATACCCTGCAGGCGTCACCCGCTTTGAGCCTTTTACGTGCAAGCGTTAATGACCTGTCTATGAAATCGGCCAGGCCAAGTCGGAGGCCGTGGAACTTGGAGAGGGAAAGAGTGCCGGAGGAGGAGGGCGTATGGAGTTGGAGAAAAGGATGCGCCGCGGAATAGGTGGAAGGGGGGAGTTGAAGCGTCGAAGAGGCGGAGGGTAAGGGGAGGCACTCTGGATTCAACTTCTCTGGTAGTTGCTGCGGGCTCTTTGTGCACTATGGATATAACGGGTTATTCTGGAGATTCAGAGGCAGAGCACCGAGCGAGAAGGACGGAGCAGCAACGCAAGTGGCGGCAGGCCAAGCGCAAGTCAACCAACGCCGAAGTTGTCGGCAATCGCCGGGCACGAGCTGAACAAGACCGCAAAAGGCGCGGGTTAGGCAGGCGTGCTCAGGAGACTGCCGAAGAGTCTATGGGCACGGAGACTCTTCAGCTTGCCTAGCACCGCCGGGAGCTAAACGGATTGAGCCAAGGGAGGTGTGTCATGCAAGACAGCACAGCTTAGAAACTCCAGAAAAGCACCCTTATGCTTGCGTGTAACCCACGTTCACGAAGTGGAACGTCACTATAACTATCGAAGAGGCTGACCTGAGGAGTCCTTATTAATAATGATACACCCTTCCTGCACCCTTCCTTCTGGTTGGCTACCCTGTAGCCAACCAGAGAAAATCTCTGGTTAACCTCTCTCTCTTTTATTTGCCTTTCTCTCTCTCTTCCTTTCATCTCCCTTACCCAAAAAGGCCTCGTGTCACCCTGTGGGATTAACGATGTACTAGTTCATTCATCCAGCGCACTGGCAGCCAGTAGCGCCACACGCATCGCACGAGATGATGCACGGGATGAAAACGACAGAAAACCGTTGGCGTTAGTGCCCTGTAAAATATTGGATAAGGTTTAGCTTGACGTTTACTACCCAGACTAGAGCATGTACACAGCCTCTTAGCAGAAACGCTCTAGCGTGCGTGCATACAACGAACATGCCTGAAGCGGATGTCAGAGTGCTTTCCTGACTCCGCCACGGAGGCGACTGAGCGTAGCGTCGGAGGGTCTGTGGCGTTCGTTTCGTCATTTTTGCAACCCAACGCACCCTGCGTCTCCGGAGGTCTTCGGACCCTCTGTGCGCAAGGCATGTATCCACCGTCGATCGGGATAAAATATCAGTCGTGACTGCACCCGACGTTTTACAGAGAAGCTGTATATCATAGTTTCCTACAGTATGCTAGAGGGAACTCTGCGGCTGCAGTAGTCGACTTACCACGAGAATGATGGGAAGTAAATGGATTTGTCTGATCTTCGTGCTTGTCGATTCAGACGTTCTTGTGGCTTTGATTATTACGCTTTTTATGCCTTCATTGTCGTAAATTGCAGAGCAATCTTTACTCTTTGAAGTGCAGTAGACGCTGAGAACACGCACAATAACTGCTAATTGTAATTATTGAGCACGCCAAACTTCTCAAGGCATGAGCATGCCCGGGATAAATTCATAAGGGCGTTTCACATCGCTCGTCGATGCATACGTCCGTGGCTTAATGGTTTTAATGTGAGACTTCCATGCTAGAGGTCCTGTGTTCGAATTCTTCCCTCGGACAATTTTACTAATGTTTATATAATTGTTTCTTACGCAGTACATTGTTGAAAATAACAAGCTTACGAAGTCACAAGGCCGTTTGAAGCCAGAAGGACGAAGTTTAGGCAAATCAATGTACTTCTCATAATTCCCATGTTGGCACAACCCCTCCCATTGCAGCTCCCGTAGACACTAGCGTCAGAGTTCCCTCTAGTAATTATTTATTGAAACTCTATGCTGTATATGACTAAAATCCCGGAACTTCTTCATCTTCGTGGACAGAAAATTCAACCAATCACAGCTGAAGGCGTGCCGCGTGCGCCGCTGGGTTCCTTGCAGCACGACCAGATGACGCTCCCCTCCGGGCATCTAAGGCAGTGGCGGCTCCGGCCATGAGGGGAAATAAAATGAAATAACTAGATCGCCTTCACGCGTATTTTTTGCCACAAGCGTTTCCCGGTAAAGATTACGGCTGCATAGGCTGCAATTGCGGGTAAGCCACAACTGTAGCACACGAAGTAGGAAGGGACTGACGTCACTACACCTTCATATGTAAAAAAAGAACCCGCCTAGCAACTGATTTCATTTGTGTTATGATAGCGCTATAGAAAGGTCATGCATAGTTCGAACTACCGAAGTGTAGCGTGAACACGATGAGCGGCGACGGTAACAGCTACGTCAACGTGCACAATGGCATCGTGCTCAGGCGAGGCAGGATGCAGCGGCTTTTGCCCAAAGCAAGCCACGCACAGCTAGGCCGCCCCTGAAGAGCAGCGCGAATACGATGAGCGAAGAAAGGAACATCAACTTCAATATGCACAACGGCGTCGTGCTCAGGCTAGGCAGGACCCAGTTCAAGGCTACGTCACATTGGTCTATCGTATCAGGTGATACTACAGCTTCGTCGGCTAACCGCCTTCACAGCGTGGATGGGAGCCCATTTTTTTGTTGTTTTTTTTGCCTCGAGCGTCTGTATGATTGCTCTCGCAATAAAATAAGGAAGTCCTGGGCTTTCATGTGTCAGAACCACGATATCCTTACGAGGTACGGTGTAGCCCACATGGGGGGCCCTGAATCAGTTCCTGACCACCTATAGGGTTCTTTAGAAGGTCGCTATATCTAAGTACACGAACTTTTTTTGCATTTTGCCTCCATCGAAATGCGGCCGCCTTGGCAGGGATCGAAACAACGACATCAAGCCCAGCAGCGCTACGCCGTAACTACTAAGCTGCCACGGCTGGTGGCTCTAATAGAAGTTCAATAAAGTGTGTGCGATTAGCAAATGGTCTTAGCTAGTGTATGGGTTCTGATAACGTCAGGTGACTTAATGGATGGATTCTGGCAGAATATTTTTGCGTGCTTTCGCGTATTTTCGCGCCATGCTATTGCCGATAGGTAAATAAAAGATATGCACCGCACGTAATGCACTAAATCATTGTTCTTTCTAGCTTTAGTCCTAGTTGCCTCATTTCGGACCTCTTTAAAAACGAAGTCGCAGTTTTGCCCGAAAGCCAAAGCATTCTTAACGATAACGATGCATTGGACAACAACATGATTCAAGGCTGGTAGGTTTATCGGTCATTTAAATTGCTGTAAACATTCGCTTGCTAAATAAATTAACAAGCATGATGCCACGTGCGCACGCTAATTGTAATCAAATTATCTTTTTCAGTAACCAATTATATCTAACCAATTACTTTACTGACGAGACAAGCTGTAACAGGCGACACAAGTTTTAGCACTTGAACTCGGAAGAGACCACAGTAGAACGATCACGGCGGTTGCGCGCAGCAGCCTCGCCTATGCGCATCTTTAGAGAGGCAAGGGTGGAAGACGACGAAGTGTCTTCTTGACAGAACGCTTGTTTCTGTGCTCTCTGCATTTTTGGTGAACTCTTTGCCTTTCGGGGTGCCTTACCTCCCCGTCTTGCGACCATGGACGTGGAGCATGCCACAGGCCCTCCTGGCCAGAAGTCATCACGGCTGTCAACCGCAAGGAAGCGAGTTGGCTCCCCCAGCGACACCGAGGACACCGAGCTGTACTCTATGTCGGAAGACGACTCATCCGACGACGGCTTCATACCCGTCCGGAGTAAGAGGGCGAAGAGAAAGATCGCCAACACAGCGCCGTCACCTCCTGCGAGCACTACGACTATGAAGTCAAGGCCTGCGCGCTGGCCACACGTCATCATCTTTATGCCGGAAGAACCGTCAAGCAACCTACGGTTGCTGAACAGGCAAGCCCTATCCATTTTTCTGGAACGTGCGGTGCCGGATCAAATTAAAGACATCAGAATAAACCCACGCAAGAATATACTCGCCATAGACGTGTACAACGCGAGTGCGCTTGGAACACTTCAAGAAATCACGGAGCTTGGCGGAATCAAAATGCGCCCCTTCATCCCGATCGACGACACATCGATAGCCGGTGTAATTTACGACATTGACATTGCCATTCCCAATGAAGATTTACCTAGCCTCATCAAGCCGGCAAACGAGGGCACGATCATTACGCAAGTGCGCCGTCTTGGGAATACGCGCTGCGTAAAAGTAATCTTCAAGGGGGATTGCATACCCTCCCACGTTAAAGTCGGACATTTTCGACATCCAGTTCGACCATTCATCCAGAAGCCGCTTCAATGCCATCAGTGCTTCAGGCTAGGACACGTAAAGGGCGTGTGTCCGAACTCGCTTCTGTGTCCCCGTTGCGCTGAACCTCATGCAGAAGTGACCTGCGGTGCCACAGTTCTGAAGTGCGCCAACTGTAGCGGCCCTCACGCAGCCTCGTCGAAAGACTGCCCCCGCATCAAGAGGGAGCGCGCGGTTCTGAAGCAAATGGCCAGAGACAATTCGGCCCACAGGGAGGCAGCCGAAGTAGTCCGGCGTCGGCGTCGACGTCGGCACCGTCGTAAGTCTTCAAAGAAGGCGCATGAGCGAAGCGATAGTACCCGCTCCACTACGGTACCACTTAGTCGCGACGCGATAGGGCCCACCACTTCCACGAGGGCATCAGATAAGACTCTTTCTTTAGAGGAATGGCCTACGCTACCGAGCCGCTCCCTTGCTAAGGAACCTCAGAAGGTCACGGCGCCACCGGAGCCTTCTCCGGCCATTGATGATTCACCTAAAACAGATCAAGTCATCTCGGTGCTACGTTCCCTCATGGAGGCCATCCGAACGATTTTAGTTGAGATGGGGACACCGTCTGCTCGAAGCGCACTTAAAGTGCTGGACGCCTTAAGCCCAGTGCTTGAATCCCTCAACTAGAAAGATGGCTACCCATACCCCATCCTTCCGAAAAGAAGTCAAGGCAGCGTCCGTCATGCAGTGGAACGCCAGAGGGCTAAAATCACGAATTTCAGATTTCCGTCAGTATGTGTACACCAATGTGTTTCCACTCATCGTCATTTGTGAGCCCAACTTGTCGAAACCAATCAGACTGTCAGGGTACGAATGTTTCATGTCATCAACAAATAGTGCATGCAGCAAAATCATCATTTTTGTTCGTCGGGAACTCACCTATGTTTTGCAACCGATTGCGCCCCACGACGACAATCAGTATATATGCGTCACAGTTAAAAAGAACAAACTCTTGTTTACTCTCATAGGCGTGTATATATCGCCTTCCAACAATTTCGACACTAAAAGATTAGCGGATATCTTGAGTGTTTGCCCCGCTCCATGGGTCATCATAGGAGATTTCAATGCACACCATCCAGCATGGGGAAGTACAAAGACAAATGCAAGAGGACGAAGATTATCAAGCATCGCCTACAACTATGGCCTTACTCTCTTGAACGATGGTAGCCCCACCTTTCTTCGAGGCGTGACATACGGCAGCTGCCTCGACCTTGCTTTTGTCTCCAACTCTCTCGCCAGATATGTGAAGTGGTTTCCAGATATTGAGACCCATGGGAGTGATCACATTCCCACCTATCTGAACATCAAAGGCTTGATGTCTAGATCTGGCCCACGGAATACCATTCGGACGATTCAATGGGCCAACTTCAAATCTGATATGGAAGATGCCTGCAGCGAGGGCCTGCCCTCTGGGTTAGAACAAACAATTAAAAATACGATGCGGAACGCCACTCGCATACTGACGATCTCTCACACGCGAAACGACTTCGACATAGAATTAGAGCGACTTCGCGCACTTCGTCGCCGGGCGGAACGTCGATATCGGCGTACAAGATCAATCCATGACCTTAGGGCAGCCAGGAGGATACAAAAGAAGATTCAGCGTCGAATGAATAGATTAGCGTCGGAACGTTGGGCAACGTTTTGCCAAACACTCGACCCCCGCAAGCCGCTGTCTCACATTTGGAAAACGGTGCAAGGTCTGCGTTGCCTTCCGGAACAGCGTTTTCCATTCAAGGCACTCGCGCTTTTCCAAGGGCGGCAAGACATCGATGTCGCAGAAGACTTTTGTGTGCGAATGGCAGACCTAGCGACACGCCCAGATCCTCCAGCCCGAGATGATGTCCCCCATTCCCGAGATTGCCGCATGGACCTTCCTTTTACAATGGAGGAGCTCGAGGCGGCACTAGCTCTCTGCAGGCGCTCATCATCTCCGGGTCCAGATGGTATATCATACCGAGCCTTGTGCTATCTCGGAGAATCCGCACGGACAGCACTATTGAGTCTCTACAACACCTCATGGCAGGAGGGAAATGTTCCTGACGAATGGAAAGTGAGCCGCCTGGTGCCAATATTGAAGCAGGGCAAATCCCCACTAGAGCTCAGCTCTTACCGCCCGATAGCGTTGGCCAGCTGTGTAGGAAAGATAATGGAACGGATGATCCTTGGCCGCCTGGAATGGTACCTTGAACACTACAAGATTTATCCGAGTTCCATGGCTGGTTTCCGACGTGACCGCTCTTCCATCGACAATGTAGTTGATCTCGTTTCATATGTCCAGCACGAAAGGTCCCGTAAACGTTTATCTGCAGCTTTATTCTTAGATGTGAAAGGGGCATACGATAACGTATTGCATGAGGCTATTCTCGACGCTCTTGTGACGGTTGGCCTAGGTGGCCGAGTATTTTTATGGATTGCAAGTTACCTATCTGCAAGATCATTCTATGTATTAACTGACGATGGCCCAACTACGCGACGCTATACCAGCAAGGGCGTTCCTCAAGGCGGTGCTCTCAGCCCGACGCTATTCAACCTCGCTCTTATTGGGCTTGCTGAACACTTGCCAACTACCACCAAAATTTCAGTATACGCAGACGACATCTGTCTCTGGACTTCGGCAGTCACACGTCCTCAGATACGTGCACGGCTTCAGAGAGCGGCTACTTTGACAGCGAGCTACTTGTGTGAACAAGGTCTCAGCATATCGCCAGAAAAATGCGCCCTAGTGGCGTTTACTCGCAAACCAATGACGCCTTATGTCATCTCAATCAACGGGCGGACCATTTCCTATGTCAGAACCTACAGATTTCTAGGCGTAATTATCGACCGAGACCTCTGTTGGAGCCCGCACGTGGCTTACATGAAACGACGCCTAACAGCAACCTCCCAGTTGTTTAAATACCTGACAGGAAAGACGTGGGGGATGTCAGTAGACGCAATGCTGAGACTCTACAGAGCTCTCTTTCTCGGTTTTTTAAGATACAGTCTACCTGTACTGAACAACACCTGCAAGACAAATATTCGTGTTCTGCAAGCAGCGCAAGCTCAAGCACTCAGAGTTTGTCTTGGTTTGCCGAGATGCACGTCAACTGAGGCAACTATTGCGATTGCTCGGGACCATCCAATGCAGACTCACATCACGGTGGAAACCCTGAGAACGCATATCAGACATTTGGCACGGGCCCCCTATCACCACCTTGCAACACTACCTTCAGACAGGCACCAAGCATCATTCTCAAAAACTATTGTCAAGTACAACGACAAACTTCCCTCGGGCTTCACCGCTGCATCTAAACCATCGATGCCCCCTTGGTGCCTTGTCAGCCCCACAGTCCATCTCAACGTGCCAGGAATCGGGAAAAAGTCTGAGCTGTCGTCGCCTGTGCTGAAACAACTGTCTCTGCTTCTTCTGCACGAGAGGTACGCAGACAGTGCACATATTTATACTGACGGTTCCACAAACATCCAGTGTTCGTCCGGTGCTGCAGTCGTCCCAGAAAGAGGTATTACCATCAGCTTTAGGACTGACCACCCAACGACATCTACATCTGCGGAACTAGCTGCTCTTCGAGCTGCACTTTGTTTTGTCAATCGGGAACCACCTCGACAATGGTCAATTTTCAGCGACTCAAAGGCAGCCCTACAATCTGTACTATCAGCTCTGCGTCGCGGGCCATCTGAACAGCTCGTATTCGATATTAGATGCCTACTTCATACATCACATGAGAAAGGACATCACGTGACGTTTCAGTGGCTGCCAAGTCACTGCGGCGTCATCGGAAATGAAGACGCCGATAAAGCCGCTCGGACAGCTCTTGAAGACACACAGGAAGAGGCCATACCACTTTCACGTTCCGACGCAGCCAGCAGACTTCAAGTGCTTGCACAGGAGATCACGCTCTCTCTATGGTGCACACCAAGCAGCCAGACCAACCGCAGCGATCATCAACACGACCTGCCCTCCTTGATGCATCTCTGTATGCCAACCGGACTCCGCCGAAGTGAGGCCACCCTGCTTTATCGCTTATGGCTAGGGGTGGCCTTCACGAAATCTTACTCGTTTCGCATTGGAATGGCCGACAACGCTCTCTGCAATGCCTGTCTTTGCGAGGAGACGCTGGAACACATTCTGTGCGACTGTCCTGAATATATTGTTCAGAGACAGTCCATGGCGTCCGTTCTAGCGCACCTTGACAGTAGACCATTGTCAGTTGCAACCATTTTCACATATCGCCGACTGAAGACATCGCAGCTGAAGGCGACGAAGGGACTACTTCGGTTTATGAAGGATACGGGCTTGGACAAGCGACTGTGACAGTGATGTCACGTACCACACAAGAGTGACAGACTGTAACCAACGATGTGTGTGCCGTGTTATGTGCCCTCTATCTCTTCTCCCCATCTTTCATCCCCCCCATCCCCCTCCCATGTGTAGGGTAGCAAACCGGTTAGGCAAAACTGGTTAACCTCCCTGCCTTCCTTCTCCACTTTTTCCTTCCTTCCTTCCTTAGAGAGGCAAACGCGGGCGTTCAATACTTCTTTCGATTAGAACTGGCGCTGCTCTGGCTCAAGAGCAATGGCTACTTCAGATGTCATGCCAATAAGTAACCTACTAACAATTTCTTTAGCTTTTCATTGGCCCTACTGAAAACACCTACTCCGAGCAAATCTCCAACGCCCACATCGAGGGAGTTTTCAGTCTCTTTACTGTTTTAAAGAAAAAAAGAACACGAAGAAGACTGAAGGAAATTTTGAAAAGCAATTGTCTTGATGACCTACGCAAAGGCCTAGGCCAGCTCATTCTGCCCACTGTATTCGTGCGTAGTAAAGTACTCCAGTATATTTTAGCAATGCACTGTGGCCAATCACATTTCTTTATGGAATGAATGTATTCGGTCATCTTTGGTTTCTGTAACCTGTGTGCAAATCTGGCGCAAAGACAGGGCATATGCAGCAGCCAGGCATCTTGGTTCGCCCAGACTTTGCACTCGCCGGAGAGTGCCTTCAAGATAGGGCGTGGGCAGTGCACGCGTTCCACCACGCGGACAGCCATACGCAGCCACGGCCGGGCTAGCCGAGGAGATGCGTGATCACCTGCCCACACTTTCACCTTCGCTAGCCAGCGCTTGATGACGGAACCGCGCGCTGAGCTCCCTCTCTCCCCCCTCTCTCACCTTGTGCGTGCTTTATCAGATGACTTCCAACACTGGCCGCGCATCAAGCCGCCATCCTTCTGGGTTTCCTCTCGCCCGCTTTCCCTCGCACCGGTAGCAGACGGCGCGCGGGGCGCGATAAATCGTGACGAAACTGGACTTTAAACAGAACCTCATGCCGACCGCGAAAAGTACCATATCGCTATAAAAGTTGACAGCCACTTTAGCCTACGCTAAAGAGGATGAAGACGAAAGCCTGCGCGATCGCGAGACATTCGTTAAATTACTTGACATTCTCATTCGTATGCTCTGTTCCTATTACTTGTTTTCTCCCACCAAACATCGTGGGCTCGAGTGACTCAACTGCACCTTAATTAACCTCACCCTAATTAGCACTGAAGGTCATGGGTTCGACTTTCTGCCCTCACGATGTCAATTGGAATCCAACTTGGAGATATGGCCGGTCTGCCCATATCTGCAAGTTTTGAGTCGTGGGTTCGAGTGCCTTAAAAATGAAATTAGCCTAATTAACCCCAAATGTCGTGGGTTCGACCCCCACCAAAGGTCGAGGCTTCGTCTCCCAGCAAAGGCCGTTGGTTCGACTGCCAACCTTCGCAATGTCAATTGCAATCCAAGTTGGAGATATGGCCGGTTCGCCCATCACTTGAGAGTTATGCGAGTTATGGCTGGTTCGCCCATCACCTCAGAGTTATGCGAACGTGAAAACGGCGCAAATACGTTTTCACGTTCACATAACTCTGAGGATCTATTCCCCGAACACGGATATTAACGAGCTATATTTTAGCTATGCATATCCAGCTTCAGAGCACATCACTTGTCCAATTAAATGTCGCCACATTACACACATTACTAAAATCCAAGGGCTATCTGCAAAGCTCCAAATCTGCAAAGCTGCAATGTCGCGACAGCTTACTCTATCTTGATGCGTCTATGAGCATGCAGACCTTGCGATGGCTTGCATTAGTGAAAATGTTGGCTCTGAGAATACACTAAAAGAACGAAAATATATGCGCGGAAAAAAATTCCGGAAAGAACAGACATCGACCAGATGACTCTTTTTTAAAGGCCCTGTCTGTCCTTGTCAATCAAGTGTGAGAGAGCTTGCCAAGGGCCGGTAGCCGCTTCTTGTCACCCACAACGCCGTGTTTTCTCTGACGTGGAACGACTTGTCGCCCGCAGGCGCGTTCACAGATGCGTGCTCGGAGGCGCAGAAAGTGCCGAGGTGCTTTCAGAGCAGAGGTGCCCTGGCCCGACCAGAAAAGCCTGCAGCCTCAAGCACTATCCGCCATATGGTCGTCCCCCCCCCCCCCCCCCCCCCAAAGCAAAATAATCAAAAAAAGAAAAAAAGGAAGGATCTGATTCAAAAAAACAATCGCAGAGAGCCTTCTTTCTTTTCGCTCGGAAAGTGTGCCCCGCGGCATAACTCAGCATAATGGCAGCCACTGCTTTTCAAGAAGCGTGGCTTGTAAAAAAAAAAAAAAAAGGGAAGTAAAGCAAAAGCAAGAGATGAGCGACAAAACTGAACTGCCAACGCGACTGTCTAGAAAACACACATGTTGCAAAAGTCAAATCAGAATGAAGAAGACAGATACATAAAGGCCATTCGTTGAGGTAGGAAGCTGGCACTCCAGCGTGGCGCCGAAAACCTGAATACTTTTGTTGAGACGAACGAGCACCCGGCAGTGACAGAAACAAATGTCTACGTCTACACTGTGAGCATGCCTGTAAAATGCTTAGGTATTGTACTCCGCCTTGCCGAAAGCAAACATTAGAGAGTTTTGGCGTGTCTGGTATTCCGGTAAACGAAAACGGACCGGGCCCTATACCGGATGAGCGGAGGCGCAAACGTGAACAGCCTGCAGGGTGCAGCCACCTGGTGGCGCAGAGCTCAGCAAGACAGAGATATATTGCAGTGGCCAACTGTATCCTACTTCTCTGCGGGTGTAAACACACTTGGTTACTGCAATGTTAGCCCTGTGTTTTTTCTTACTGAACTCTGCGCCACCAGATGGCTTTACCATGCAAGCGATCCACGTTGCGCCTCTGACAGCCAGACCGCTTGCGTTTACCCGCACACCGACACGCCAAAGCTTTGAGTTCGAGATTTTTAGCGTATCCGGTAGTCCTGTATACGCAGGAGGATTGGGCCGATTGACGGGTAAGCGGAGGCGTAAACATGAGCAACCGGATTGGTTGAACCACTTGGTGACACAGAGATTAACCAGCCAACCACAGAGATAATGTGTGTTTTGGGTATGATACGCTTGGCTACTACAAACAAACAAAGAACCAAACAACCAAACAAACAAACCAACATATATATATCATAAGAAGCCAACAAACGAAGACATCAATGACAACGCAGAGGTAATTACTTCTACTTACTAATTAAAATAAAGTAACGATAAATTAATGGAATTTAAAGTGGACGAAAAAACAACTTGCCGCAGGTGGCGAACGATCCCACGTCTTCGCATTACTCGAGCGATGCTCTACCAATTGAGCTACCGCGACGCCGTCTTCGCATCCACTTTCTGAGGTATGTGTGCGTTACTGCTAGAACGAACCCTGGGAGTGTTAGCCAGCGCCCCCACTCGCAAATCTTGGCGGCGGATGTGGAACATCCTTTCTGCCGCATGCGTCACGAGTAAGTGATCTTTTTGGGTGAAGGCAACTGGTCAATAAACCCACACGTGCTACTTGAAGGCACCTATGTTGCTGGATTCGGGACCCTCGTTATGTTTCGAGATATACGCCATCAAACTTGTGGTAACATGTCACCGTTGTTCGACTTTAGACAACTTTAGAGCGTAGCTCAACCCGTTCCTGGGTTGAGCGTCAGCGTCCCTAGGCGTGGACGCTCACAGCTTGCTCCGATGTCGCTCATCATGCCAGCGTTCCCATACTGCCCCTCACGCTCGTGCAGCTCGTGCCACTGCTCGTGCGTTTGGCGTCGTCTTCCTCCACTTGCGATTCCGCTCATCGTGTCAGCGTTCCCATGCTACCACTCCTTGTGCGAAGGTGCTGACGGCACTGGCCCACTGCCAGTCGGGGCGGTGATTTCGGTCTCAAATTATTTGCCTCATCGTACCGCGATATGAAAGCTCGTATCGAGCTGCGCTCAAGATTCTAATTAGGTAGTATCGTAATCGTCAGACATTTTTACAGTGAAGTTGTTAGCTTCTGCTCGGTCGGCATTTTTTTAGTCGTCGTACGTGGGCATAAATGTGCGTCGATCCTAGAAATAGTGCAATACGTGGTGGACCCGTGGCGGACAACAAGCTTCAAGAACTCAGCAATATGAAGCGAACAGTACATACACTGTTTGGAATCACGCATACAACATACCGAGCAGCATTCGTTTCAATAAAGAACAAGCACAAAACAAGCATACGAAGCACGTAATTGATGACAAGGCGCTCCTGATAACAATGCGAAGCACGCAGCGCTCGCCACATGCGTTTCCCTGTAAAGATTACTGTTGCCCGAGCTGCAGTCACCGTGGCAGGTTGCGCAACAACTTCTGACGTAGAGAGTGATGCCGCTAGCTTTTCATACATAAAATAACCAGCCCTGCTGCTGATTTCATTGCTGTCGCAGCACCACTATGGGTAGGCACCGGAGAGTTCGGACTCTTTAGGAGAAGCTTGAATACGAGGTTCGGCAAAGGGGAAAAGGAGCGGCAATACGACCAGCGGTGGCGTGCTGTCAAAATTACCATTACTCCCATTAATACCATTATTCTAAATTACCATTACCACCATTACTCTAATGCAATAAAGCATTGCATACGCCCCTCAGCAGTTGTAATTGTTTTCAACGGCTTCGCTGGACACTTTCGCAGGGCCTGGATGGCAGGTCAATTTTTTCAACCCACTATTGTTTAATGCAATCCACTTAAGCAAGTAACTGAATGCTCATGTAATCTGAACCCCCAATTCGGTAAAGATCACCTCAAAAATGGTGTCGTCTTGAAAATTCGTTCAAAGTGTACGCGCCTTGCGAACGCATCGGCTACAATTCGTAAATTGTGATTTGTGCCGTAAAGGTAAATAATTAAGAAGATAATTAGCCAAACTTTGTCAATTATTTGGTTACGCATTTCGATTTCTCGTGCAAGTAGTCCGACTGCTTGAGTAATTCAGCTCAATGACTAGAATTATGCTATCTGCCACAGGCAATCTTTAAAATTCTGTATGCTATAGAGAAAAAAGTTGGCAGTCACTTCAACATACGCTATGGAGGATGAACAACTTCTAACCTCTTATCTAAAATTTCGTAAACAAGCCGTAGTGATAGGTGATTCCCTTTCCTGATTTAAAAATGTGAATGCTGGCTTTCCCCAAGGAAGCATCCTTGATCCCCTTCTGTTTAACTTTTACATTAACGACATAATTAAGATAAGCGTCAAACCAACATTAGTTATTTATGCGGATGACAGGACACTACTCTTCCGAAACTCCAACACTACGACCCTTCACCTCGATATAAATCATCGCCTTGACAAATTGAAATTCTGGAGCAAGTTAAATTAATTGGAGATAAACGTTAATAAAACAAAGGCAATCCTGTTTTCACCCAAACAATCACGTGCTGTGCTAGAAGGTAATATTCTCCTCGGTAATGACATTGTAGAAGTTGTTAACTCCGTTAAAGCTCTTGGTGTCCATTTTCATAAAAACATGCCCTTGGATCTGCATATCAATCACGTTATTACCCGTATTGGAAAGTCTATCGGTATTTTAGCAAAATTTCGATCATTTTTACCGCAAGAAGTTGAACTAAAAATTTACAATGCTCTATTCCTTTCTCATCTTAATTACTGTGTCCTCGTCTGGGGAGAAACCACAACAACGAACTTAAATCGCATATTCGTACTCGAAAAGAAAGCTCTTCGACATATAGCCAATGCAGATTACCACGCTCAAACTAAACCACTCTTTCATCGTTTTAATTTAGTTTCTACTCGCAATCTCTACTCGTATCATCTGGCGATAAGATATAAATAAAGCATCAAGAATCCTAGAAATTTATTGGCTTCCCTTGCAGATCTGACAATTCAGACGCCGATACAACACACTCGTAGCACGGAACCTTGGCAAATACCATTTTCGAGAACATCCTATGGGGAGCAAATGCTTCGCTGTTCTCTTCCTATGCTAATAAATTATCTACACAAACAGACACTAACCATAGAAAATAGTAATAGAGCAAGACTTCGCACATATTTGTACATGTCGAATAACATCTTCAAAAGGGAATGTAAAATTTACTTATGTGTTGATAAGATTATGTTCTTCTCATTCGCACGCCTGTCTTATTGTGCACTAGTTGTTATCTTGTTCTGTATACTTGATTATATTGTTTGCTTGTCGATTTGTCACCTTCGCTGTGCCTTGTAAAAGGGGGCCAGAACCCTCGTCAAGCGGACTAGCTTCCACTTTTTGTTCGGGCCTCCTTCCAAATGCTCTTTGGAAAATCAACATGATGTTGATTTGACTTTGAAGGGGAAAGCCTGCATGCTCACGAGAGATTCCTTAGATTACTTGACATTCTCATTCGAATGCGTTGTTACTTCCTATTACTTACCAGCAGAAAGCAGCGCTAAACGACAGGACAAAGGAAGCGACACAAACGGCAACGCTGTGGCCTGTGTCCCTCTACTCGCCTTGTCGTTCAGCGCTGTTTTCTGCTCATAATCATGAACCAACCAAACTAAATCCGTACTCTCCTATTACTTGTTTTCCCCGAGCAAAGGTGTTGAGATCAATTGCCTTAATTACCTCTAGCTTAATTACAGGTACATTAATTAAGCTCACCTTAATTAACACCATAGGTCATAGTTCCGACCATCAATAGCTGCGCCATCAATTTTGGTGCCATTGAATTTCGGTCCCCCCAAAGGTCGTAGGTTCCAGTGCTAACAACAACAACAACAACAACAACAACAACAACAACATCATCATCATCATCATCATCATCAGCCTGGCTACGCCTACTGCAGGAAAAAGGCCTCTCCCAAGCTTCTCCAACTACCCCGGTCATATGCTAATTGTCGTTGTGTTGTCCCTGCAAACTTCTTAATATCTTCCATCCAGCTAACTTTCTGCCGCACCTGCTACGCTTTCCTTCTCTTGGAATCCAGTCCATAACCCTTAATGACCATCGGTTAGCTTCCCTCCACATTACATGCCCTGCCCATGTCCATTTCTTTTTCTTGATTTCAACTAAGATGCCATTAACTCGCATTTGTTCCCTCACACAATCTGCTCTTTTCTTAGCCCTTAAGGTTACACACTTCATTCTTCTTTCAATAGCTCGTTGCGTCGTCCTCAATTTAAGTTGAACCCTTTTCGTAAGCCTCCGTGTTTCTGCCTCGTGGGTGAGTACTGGTAAGAAATAGCTCTTATACACTTTTCTCTTCAGTGCCTTAATTGTGGGTTCGAACACCAGTGGTGGCATCATCAATTTTTGTGTCATTAAATTTTGCTCCCATCAAAAGTCGTGATTCGAGTGCCTTAATTAACATCAAAGGTTGTGGGTCTGACCATCAATGGTCGCACCATAAATTTTGGTGCCATTCAATTTTGGTCCCCCCAAAGGTATAGGGTTCAACTTCTAACGAAGGCACAGGGTTTAAGTACCTTAACTGACTGTGTCTTTAGTTCGCTTTAATTAGCACCAACGGTCGTGGGTTCAACTCCTACCAATGGTCGTGGACTCGACTCCCACCAAAGCTCGTGGTTTGGAGTGTCTTATATTTAACTCTATCATAATCAACTGTGCCTTATTTAACTTCACCTTAATTAATACCAAAGGCAGTCGGATCGACTCCGACCAATGGTCGTGGGTTCGACCATGAATGGTGGCGCCATTAATTTTGGCCCCACCAAAGGTCGGGTGTTCGCCTGTCAGCAAAGGTTGTGGGTTGCAGTGCCGTAATTAACACCAGAGATCGTTGGTTCGACTCCCACAAATGGTCGTGGGTAGCATTATAAATTTATTACCAATAAATCTTCCAATAACGCCGCACAACAAATTTTGCGACCCATGAGCCACTTAAGGCTTTTGCCTTCAAAAAACACACGGTAAATATCGACCATTGCTCTCTTACCAGTTGCCTGATTACTACCCATTCACATTCCCATCAACACATATTTTTTATTGTTTGCAGTTTTTACAGACTGTGAGAGTGAGTGAGATAAAGAGGAAACGCAGAGAAGTTAACCAAATAGGTGTCTCCACTTTGCTTGAAACACTGCAAGGGGATGGCAAAAACAATGACAAGGTCTGTGGCGAAGAAACAGTCATAATTTTTCTGCATATTATTTCTTTCTCAGTGACCTTCGAACGTAGTTTATTCCCTTACCGTTCGTGTGGACAGCCATTTTCTCGAAGTGCACAGTCCCACGCAGAGCAGTGGTGACAGCTTTCAAATTGATGCGACAGTCACCAGTGTACCGCGAATTAGGGTTGGCGTAGAGGCCTACAACAGCGCGTTGGCGCCGGTTTTTAAATATAAGCTAACGCAGCCTTCATACTTCAGTATATAAGTGCTAGCAATGCTTAGAGAAATCCTCAACTTTTTGAAGTACTTCTTATCTCCCCTTGGTTTTAGGCCGTTCATGCAGCTGGTAATGTGGCGACGTTAAGGCGAGATTAAACTAGGTGGGCATTTTCATGAAACATTGTATATTGTCGGTTTTATCCACAGAAAAAGAAGGTGCATAAAGGTGAGCGAACAGTAACCAAAAGTGTGACGATGGGCCACATGCTGCATGCAGTGACAGTGACAGTGACACATGTTTATTTCGGAGGCAGTTATGACGGAGGCAGCTGCTATGACAGACGGCATTTCTATCTTCCCCTCTCCCTTCTTTTTTTTGCAATAACGCAAAGTATCCAGCCAAGCTGCAAGAAACAGAATTGTAGAATCGGTGCAACGGGAGCAAAACAAAGTTGATAGCTTATAAAATGCGCTTCGCTGCTTCACTACTCAGCGGCTCATTTCGTCCCGAAAGGCCTGGTGCAAAACTACTGGGTGCGTATTTACAAAATGCTCTTACACTAGGATTACTCGTAAAGAGAAATTTCAGCGAATGCTGATTTTGGACATATCATTAGAGAAGGCGACTAGCCAACAGCAAAGAGCACTTAGGAAAAAAAAAAGAAGCTTTGTGGTTTCGACTCCTGAACCTACTACTGTATTGAAAATGAAGTATAAGTAAATGCGACGTGGCTTAATCGGTATATCAAAGCATCCGTCACGCAGAAGCTGCGAGTACGTCTTTGATTGGTTGGCTTTTCTTTTTTTCTCAACTTTCTCTTATTTTCATCTATTATCAAATTTAGCGCCGACTTACTTGATTACACTTGCCAAAGATTGTTAATTGTTTTTATGGTCTTTTCAGGTTTTAATGTTATTAACATGACATTCACTCGCCTTTTCCCTTTTAATAAACTTTTATACTTCTGTCGCGGGAGCAGACATTGCCGCATACTGTCATACCTGCTTTTTATTTCACTTCGTTTCTAGCCGTATTGAATCATACTGTAATGTGAAAATTCCCTTCCAGCGTTAGTAAATATTACCTCATGCACCGAATTTGAAAATGCTCGTGGCATTGCGGAAGGCCGAGCCGTGCGGGAAATGGGGTCACGTTTCAGCATGTTATAGTTTTTGGCACAGTCAGCGGTTTAGAATAATTTGGGAAGTGCTGGCCTATTTACAAGCCCGATTCGAAGATGAAGGAGTGTCACAAAAATTTCGTATGGAAATCCTTGGTTTCTGCCTTATACTGCTCTTTTTCCTCTGCGCAGAGTCTGTGGCCTCCCAACTGGCTCGCGCAGATCCTTACCATACGCAATCTTTCAGGCACTCCCCCGCTTTATTTTGTGTAGTGGCGCGTTAGCACGCATCCGTGGTCGAGGAAAAGTCGTAAACTGGAATTATGGCGCTTGGAAAGCAAGGGCAATAAAATACAGCTTCCCGAATGGCAATGTGTTCCCGGCGCGGGACGCCACGGTTGTGTCGTGTTTTCTTTGTCTCTTCTTTTTGGCCGGAATGTAAATCTCAGGATTTTGTTCATTGGGCACGAGTCCGAGAATGCTTTGTGGGCCGTAATAAGCAAGAAACGGCCAGCACGTAGAGTGATAGTATATTCAAATTTGCTCCGGAACCGTGGCAGAGTTCCTGTTCCTTGAGCAAGGAATCGCCGGTCGCATAGATTAGCGTGGGCAGCGTGAAATACATTTCTCCAGAAGAGGCAGTGAATTGCATAGCAGGGGAGCTTGATCGAAACTTCCTGTGTTTATGAAATCGAGATACTTGGTCGAATTTTTTCACGAATTGGCGGCTATGCTAAACATGGGAGAAGCAATGCGGTATCCTGTCCTTGTCATTTCTCTTGTCAAATAGTAAAGACACAAAACCTTCGTTCACCGTGCTTAGTTTCTTTTGTTTTATATTGATATACTCATGATTAGCTATACTGATGGTTAGCAACAATAAAAATGTCATTTGGTATATCTTGACTTGTCAGCCCGACCAGACAAGTGCAAATTCCGTAAACAGTGAACCACACTGGTCCTAAAATTTGTCCCTGTTCTAATTCTGCCACGTCAAGTTGCACTTTAATCATTCTCGCGCGACAAGGCTCCAACACTTCGCACTCACAGCCAAATGCATCATGCACAAGGACATCAATAACACTACTGATGCAAACCTGTTATTGTACGTAAAAGTGAAGCTTTGAAATATTTGTAATGCACCGTACAGACTACCTCTCGTGTTGTCCAGTACTGTCCTCATTGGCCCGCTTGTTTTTCTATGAATACGCAGGTGTAGCATCAGGATCGGTTGAAAATTGTTCTTGTAAATTCTAAATTCTAGTGCTAGCGCTTCTTTTCTTTTGTGAAAATGGACCTAGGCGCTAGGTGCTTCCACTTTGCGCCGAAATGGAGCTGCTTTCCTTGAAAAAATGCCTGACATTTTTCCAAAGAAAATGCCCATTTGGGACATAATAAAAACAAGCAACAACAATTTCTAGGAAAGCAAATAACAGGACCCCAGATCGCAAAGCTCTTTGTTCGTAAGTGTACTATACCATTGACCGGCAATAGTTCGCTAATAATGTGCCCAGCGTCAAGAATGGTTGGCGTTTTTTTTTCCTTAAAAACGTTTCTAGGATAATATTTTTTGTGAACACGCGGGAACCTTGAATTCTAGAGTTCAATTTTTGATTCTCTTGCAGACTTTCAGATCCTACTTCTCTTGTACTTCGGTGTAGTTTTCGAAGACGTTGCCGGTGTCGCAGCAATCCAGTCGGTGAATACATGTGCAATGGCAAAAGGAATAAATGAAAATTAAATCTAGAAACATAAAGAGATGAGTGGGGTTGAATTCTCTCAGCTTTTAGTTTGTGAGGTCTGTTTGCTATTGGTCGGACAACTTTGCTAATAATATCTCCAACATCATGATTGGCTTGCTGGCATCTACTTTTACGAAGCGTGTCACCGTTAAAACATTATTTTAATACGGACCATGCTCTCTCCAGCATTTCAATGTCAGATAACTAAACCTACTGCAGTTGGTGCGTGCACAATTTCTTGAGCAGAATGCGGTGTGGTGTTTAATGCCATAGTTGCTGTACAGCAGCTAAATAACTGGAAAAATATAATTATTGTTATAATCAATGAAAAGAAAATATTTTTGGGTACATTAGAGCACACGCCTGTGCATCATTTGACTCGAGGTACTATGTTTATAACTTATTCGCCAGTTTGCATCATTACGATGAAAGAAACTTGAGTCAAATTCGGAAAGATTTTGCAGAGAGGCTTCACAGATTGTACATATTTAGCGACACTCTTTTTTCTTTGGAATTTGGTGAGCTTTGTGCCGACCCCTCCCCTCTTCATACGGCCATCAACACAAGTGCCACCTTTCATACTTCCTAGCACTCGAATTACAGTGCGTTAAATGTAACGAACATTCTTTCTTATCTACGAAGGCATCAAAACCGGGCGGCGCGATCGTGTTCTTTTGATTCTAAACCCCGAAAGTATTCAATGCATTACCCCTTATTTGCCCGCATTCAATGTTCTTACTTAGCCCGAAAACAAAATACGTTGTTGGACATATGAGCATCATCCCTATGACGAGAAAGTTGTATATGTCGTTTGCCGCCAGTTGTTTTTTCCCCCACTTTCATTTCCATTTGTTTATCATTTCTGCAATTGAATTAAGAACTACGGATGGTTTACATTATCATTATCATAATATATATATATATATATATATATATATATATATATATATATATATATATATATATATATGTACATGCCGTCTGAAATATAAGAAGCAATTAGACAACAACGTCTACTGCCATGGCCGTGAGTAGTGGCCCTGGCTAACACTCCCATGGTTAGACCTCGCACACATAAGTACCAATGAAAGTAGACGGGACAATGGCGTCGCAATACGTCAATTAGTAATGGCATCGCACGCGTCATGGGAAGACGGAAGTTCGCATCCCAACAGCGGCCAGTTCTTTTTTAAGTCTACTTTCATTTCGATTGATTTATTACTTCTACACATCAATTAAAAACTACGAATAACTTCCCCTATACGGTCCTTGGTGACATTCGCTCTTGGATACTTATGACTGCGACTAAAAAAAATCGGCCCCTCAACTCCTCTTCTCGTTGATATATATGAATAACGATGCTACAGTGAGAAAGGACTCGACTTCAGGGTTAGTATAGTGTAAGGATTTCTTTGGCTCGATTCTCTTATTTTACTATCGTAGCCGTCGTTCACACACGGCCGATCTCTGTTATGTAATGAACAAAGCGTTGCTTGGACCAGTGACGAAGCGTGAAAACAAACAGCCTTTGAAAAAACTCGTTACATTATCCGGGCTCTTGTTGCCAAGCATGACGGAACAACAAGAAGGTCACGAATGGAGCAGTGAAGCAATGACGGCGATGACGTAGGGGGGATAAAAACAAGCTCACAAACAGTTCAATGTCTAAAAGCACAGACAGCTTTGTTGACGTGTTTCGAGAAGAACCACAGTATCACTGTGTTCATTTGGAAATCAGCCAAATCATCCAGAATATCTGAAAGTGTGAAGTCAGCTGGTTCTTTTACGCTTCATCCCAGTGCCGCGACCCTGACACAAATCGGGAGGCATGACTTAAAATAAAACAGAAAATTCCTTGTCCTGTGTTGCTGACGTGTAACAACATTTTATTTTGAAGACACGGTCACTTTCTGTATGCTTTGACGGTGCGACCTTACTTTCTGCACCATCGCTAACGCCCCAGCGTTTCTGCAAAGTTGATGTTCGGTTATAGTTTGCGTCTATGTAAGAGTGTTACTGCTGTCCTGTGTAGTCCACAGGGCTGTGACAAAATATAGCGCAGTGCGAATGTGTTAACATATAGCCCTAATGTACGCTCGACATTCACGCATGCACCGTTTTTGCATTAGTTCATTGCCTTCAGTATTCTAACATAAGAGCAAATAAAGATGTACATGTGTCATCAGTATTTTGGTATCAGAGTAAATGAAGATGTACATCTTCGCCAAGAATTATTCAAACTTCACCGGCGTTTTATTTCTAATATGGAAACCTATAGAGATAAAGGCTATCAATGGCCAAACAGTGTGGTGACTGACTGTCGGTTCTTTTATCTACGCATAAATAAATTGGGTGGGATCTTTTTTAAAGCGCTTAGTAATTAGTAGCCGGTGAATGAAATGAAAGCTTTCAAATTTCACCCTGTTTCGCATTACTTCCCCCTTACGCGATTACACAAACCATTCAATCAATAATTGCGCGTCAGTGAATGTAGCAGCAGTAGGAGCCACATGTTTCCAACCTCTCCACCTCATCCCCCAGCTAAATCTTTCAATGAATTAGTTCATAATGCCGCTCCGAGAGATTCCGGGGAGATAAAGGCGCTTAGTTTTGCAGCAACATTTTTGTTACGAGTACAACATGTGTCCGATTATTTTGTCCAGACAACTCAAATGTTGGCGTCCCAAACATTAAAAGAAAAACGAGATATCATGATGTAAAAGAAAGAAATCATCCATGCGTTCTAGCGCAATGCTGTGCTAGAAGCTAAAAAAAATTGTGTGGCACATGTTTGTGACGATAACCAAACGCTGACGAACACAAAAAAAAATATAGTTGGAGCTTTCAACATTATTCGCACTTCGCGTCAAATTGGTTGTCTCATTATTCGGCGACCCACGAGGCGACTGTTACAATGTTAGCGTAACTTGCACGAACAATTTTTCATCTCCATGAGAAAAAGAATACAAGGACACCGCCGGATGCTTTAACAATGCTGTTTTCATGATAACAATGTGACCTCGTGGGCCACGCCGTCAGCAACAAGAGTAATTACTCGGTTGTAACGAAGAGAACCATTTATCACGCTTAAAGTGGCGGCAAGGTAATAACAGTATGTGAGAGGGTAAGGTACCGCGTACGATTAAGGTATACGTTGATGTCAGTGCTGAAACTTAGCGGAAGAATAAATGAGTTAAGGTTAGATTGCTCCTCGGAGTACGAGTAATTTGTGTGCGCTGGCCAGCGTGTTGCAAGCCAGACGAGATTAGCGACAGGTCCTAACTAATTTATTGTTGCAAGACAGAGGGCTGAAGATAAATATAGGCACGTGTGAGAGAGCAACATGTCTGAAGTTTCAAACTAGGTTTCCGGCCTTCATCGGACCGACTGAGCGTAGATGAGTCCGTGAGGGAGATAAACTAGCACAAATAATTGTGCGCAATCCTAAAGCTGTTGTTAATATATAGTAATGTAATCAAGAGAAAAGTACAAAAAGAGATTTAGGAATATCAACGCGCGCATTTCCGTCTAGCCTCACACACACTGTTGTTTACCTTGCCTGCTGAAACTTCACTGGGTAAGTAACTAGAGTTGCGTAAGTAATTAGCTGTCACAACCCCGATAAAATCCCGCCTCTCTCTGTTGCCCTGTCCCTGTGTCTCCGCCTTCAAGATGTATTGCAGTGAATTCTTACCCTGAATACGAGGTTATGCCCGTCGATGATGAAGTTGATTGCCTACCTAAACATATAACAATGGGGTCGCTTTACACGGCTCACATTACTTCAATTCCTTATACGCTGTTCCTTCACTCGCACATTTTCTTGGTTTTCCTTCATATTCGTTTTTATTGGCGCGCGTATACGGTATTGTAGTGCATTTGTCCGGCATTTCTTCACCTACGAACTTTCGCGTAGTATGGAGAGAGAGAAGAAACTTTATTAATGAATGGCCGGCAGTTTCGTTGTGGTGGCCTCAGGTGGCGGCTCCAAGTCCTTGGACTCGGGCGGCATCTTTGGCTTGCCGGACGGCCCAGAGCTGGTCTGCCAACTCTGAACTTTTCAGAGCCGCCTCCCAGCGGTGGCGACGCCGATGGAGAAGGTCCCCGGCGGGCCCCGCAGCCGGGGCGGCGTCGGGGAGAAGCGAGCTCGAGGCTTCCCGTACTGTGGTAACGGCCGCGATTACGGACGCGTCGCGAACGGATGTGGTCCCATTACCGTGGTTGCCGGCACATTCCCACAGCATATGTCGCAGCGTTGCTCGCTGTCCGCAAGCTTTACAGGCATCTGTTGGATATAAACCTGGGTAGATGTGATGTAGGACCGCGGGGCTAGGGTAGCTGCCTGTCTGGAGCAAGCGTAATGTTACGGCCTCATTCCTATTTAACCTGTCGTGTGGTGGCGGGAATGTGCGTCTTTGGAGTCTGTAGTGTTGGGTGAGATCTCTGAACGTGGTCAGGCGATCGCCCCACGCCCATTGTGATTCTTGTTGCCGCATTTCTGTTGTAGTGTCCCGATCAGGCAGATCCGATGCCCCGCTCTCGGGGGCGGGGGCGGCGGCCACATAATCTGCGGCGGCTCGGCGTGTGAGACCTCGAGCCGTGGCGTGGGCCGCCTCGTTGCCCGCGAGCGGGACATCGGTGTGTGCCGGGGTCCAGAGGAGGAAGACTGTAGAATTTTGGGGTTGCGAGGGCGATGACGAGTCGCCGTCGTCATAAATTTGGAGTATGCGGACCGCTTCCCGCGAGACGCGACCGCGCGCGAAGCCGCGGATTGCTGCCTGCGAGTCGCTGATCACGATCGCAGCACTAGGCACCGTGGCCAGTGCTAGGGCTATTGCGGCTTCTTCGGCCGCCTCCGTGTGTCCCGTGGTCACTGTAGCGCTCGCGAGGCACTTTCCCGTGCGGTCTACAACCGCGATCGCGTGTGCGTTTTTCTCTCCTTCATATCGCGCAGCGTCTACGTACACCGCCTCGTTGCTGTTGCCAAACTTCTTCTGAAGGTCTCTTGCTCGTTTGTTGCGTCTCGCGGCGTGGTGCGTCGGGTGCATGTTTTTGGGAAGCGGCGGGATGATCAGGCGGTCGCGGACCGAGGCCTGAACCGCCATCTTTTCTCCATGCTGAGTGTGGTACGCGATGCCGAGTGCCTCGAGGATGCATCGACCTGTCTTTGAATGAGATAATCGTTCGTACTGCGCAATGTCGTGCGCCTCGATTAACTCGTCAAGTGAGTTGTGAAGCCCGAGCTCCAGAAACTTGTCGGTGCTCGCGTTGAGTGGAACGCCGACCGCCCTCTTAAAGACCTTTCGTATCATGCATTCGACCTTGTTTTTTTCGCACCCTATCCACTTAAGGTAGGGGGCAACATACGTTATGCGGCTTATCGCGTACGCCTGCACGAGACGGATCACGCAGTCTTCACGCATACCATTGCGTCTATTCGTGATGCGACGCAAGAGTCGGATCGTGTCATCTACCGAACGACGAAGTCTTCGCACCGTCTCTCCGTTATGGCCATTTGCCTGCAGGTGTAACCCCAGGATTCTAATTTTGTCTACGTGCGGTACGGGAGTACCATCTGCCAATATAATACGTATTTTGGAGTATTCCCGTTCTTCGTCGCTCAGGGTTTTACGACCTCTCCTTGTGGGTTTGTAGATTAACAGTTCGGACTTGGTAGCCGAGCACTCGAGGCCCGTTCCACGCAAGTAATTCTGGACCGCATCTACCCCTGCCTGTAGCGTTCGCTCGACGTGACCATCACATCCTCCCCCGGGAACCCAGAGGGTGATATCATCCGCGTATAGATTATGATGCAATCCTTCTACTTCTGTTAATTTCTCGGGTAGACCGAGTAGAACTAAATTAAAGAGTAATGGGGATATGACGGATCCTTGCGGCGTGCCGGACGGACCCGTCTCAAATTCCGGCGATTCCTCGTCGCCAACGACGATGCATGCACGCCTGCACGCGAGGAAATCTCTAACGTAATTATACGTTCTTTGGCCAAGTCCTAACGTTATAATTGTTTTTAAGATTGCTTCGTGTTTAACGTTATCGAAGGCCTTTTTAATATCTAGGCCGAGGATTGCCTTAGTGGAGCTGGTAGTGTCGTCTACGATCTGGTGTTTAAGCTGAAGCAATACGTCCTGTGAGGAGAGGTTGCGGCGGAATCCTAGCATGGTGTGCGGGAACGCGTCACGATCTTCGAGAAAGTCGGTCACGCGGGTGAGAACTGCGTGTTCCATGACTTTTCCAACGCAAGACGTTAGCGAAATCGGTCTTAGATTATCGAGGGTAACTTGCTTGCCGGGTTTTGGAATCATGATAACGCGGGCCCGTTTCCACGCTTCGGGAAGGGAGCCCCCTCGCCAGCACTCGTTGACGTAGGTCGCGAGGCGGGAGATCGACTCGTCGTCTAGGTTACGGAGAGTCTTGTTGGTAACCCGGTCCGGGCCGGGCGCCGATCGGGTGTTTAGTTCGAACAGGGCTATCCGAATTTCTGCTTCGCTAAATTCCGCGTCCAATTTCTCGTTTGCGACGCCGTCGTATTCAGCATGTTGGATGCTTTCGGCCTTCTTAAAGTAACGATCACGTATTGCGTCGAAGAAGTTATCACCTTTGTAATCTCTTACTAGTCTACGAGTCTTGTGGCCTTGAGCGGCCCTAGTTTCCTCCGGATCTAATAGGTGCCGAAAGAGGCGCCAAGCGCTCGCCCCGGCCATCTGCCTCTCGAGGCCGTTGCACGTGTCTTCCCACTGTGCCCTGGATACCTGGAGTGCGTGTTCTTCGGTCTCTCTGTCTAATTGTGCTATGCGTTTGCGCAAAGCCTTATTGTGTCTTTGACATTTCCATCTCTTTAGAATTGCTCGCTTTGCTTCCCACATGTGTAGCAGCCTGCTGTCAATTATCTCAAGGTTCGCCTCGGGCGGAACTTCGCTCGTTGCCGCGTCTACATCCCTTCTGAGCGTCTCGGTCCACTTGTCTATGTCCGTAATCGGCTCGTCGCCTCGCCCCGCTTCTTCTCGTTTCTTGCGGAACGTGTCCCACTTCACAAGTTTGAGTTTACGGCCTTTGCTTACAGGGTTAGTCTCACGACCGCTCGGGCCCGTGCCTATCGTCATCTCGATCAGCATGTGGTCACTTCCTAAATCTTCTTGCGTGTTTTGCCAGTGCGCTGTGGTTACATTCGAAACGAACGCGAGGTCAGGTAGCGTGTCGACACTCACGCTGTTCCCTCTGCGTGTAGGATCGGCGGGATTCGCGATCAGTTCAAGCCCCTGGTCTTGCGAGTCTTCCCAAAGGTGTTTGCCTTTGGGTGTTTCTCGGGCGTAGCCCCAGGCTCCGTGGGGCGCATTAAAGTCGCCCGCAACAACTAGAGGCTCGCCGCCGGAAGCCGCGCGCGCGCCCCGGAGCAGGTCCCCGAAGCGGTGCTGCAGCGTGGGTTTACTGTACACGTTAAGGACGAAGAGTCCGCGGCCACTCTTAGGAATTATTTCTACGAATACGTGAGGTATCTTTACGGAGGGAAGTTCGCGCTGCGCTACAGTGACGTTACGCCGAACGAGCACGGCGGCGACCGGCAACGGGCGGGGCGGGGGCGACGGCCGGCGCGCCACCACCACCCCTGGCCCAGCGCCATCTGCCACGTGGGGTGTAGACCGTTTCCTTCTTTGCCTGTTGTCCGTCGCGGTCGCAGTATGGAAGCAAATATATTAAACTAGACCTAGTGACTGTAATGTCGTGTGGAATGGAACTGCCTTGTGTGTTACAGTGTATTATCGAATCGTAGTAGCCTTCCTTTACTTTATTTTATTTTCTCATTTCGTACATGTTATCTTTCGTAATTATATATGCAGTAGTGGCACGGACACGGAAAGACATATTGTCACGTATCATGCTGTATTGTCACGTATTTTCCCATTTTCAGGAGGCAATACAATACTTGTGCTTTTATTTCAATACATATAGCCTAAATTGTCGTCGTCCTCCATGTACACACCAACGCGTGCAGCAACTGGTGGACGATCTGCCGTAGTTGCTGAATTCTGCTAACAACTATAACGCAACGACACTTGTACACAATATTTTGCCTGGGCGGTCAATGCACTGTGTGGGCAAGTAACAAACGATATATCAGTAAAGGTGGGTGGTATTTTATGGTCGTATATAAAACCATCTCACGCCTTTCGCTAAGCTATTTCTTGAACAGTGTTACTCGTTCTCTGATGACCTCCATAAAAGCGACTGTGAATGTGGCTGGTGAAGCTTTCTGGAGCAGCAACAAGTGCGTATAAGGGATCCAGGACTCCAGAATACACAATTTTAGAGGACAGCGGAATTTGCTCCTCAAAGGCGGATGCACACGAGCTCCACCAGTTGGCGCGCACTTTAGATTGACGTCATGAGCCGGATGGCCGGTGACCTCACCGACAGAGAACATGTCCACCCGCGCTTCGAACTGGGCCGAGTCGCGTCGGCTTTGTGCGCCTGTCCTTCACCAGAGTGACTTCCCAAACTGTTTGTGGCAGTATATCGCGCCGGAAATATTATTGCAAGCTTACGATGCACCATTTGTGCCGCGTCTGTTTTAGCTGAGGATGATCTGGAGAAGAAACATTGCAGCGAGCATCGGTGACGCTGCGCTACGCTTCGTCTGAAAACAGGATCCCGCGGTGACACACCGCTCTAAACAAACATCATGCATGTCTGTACCATGGTGTTTTGTTTTGCTCCAAAGTGAAGTTAGGACGAGGAAAGTTTGCCAAAGCCTGGTACCTATACTGTGAGCGGCGGGTTTGTGCGGGCACTTTGTCGCTGTATTTTCCGTCGGATGTGGTGAAGTGATGGAGCAATACCATTATCACGAAAAATCAGAAAAGTGTACGCGGGTGAAACAAACTTACGAGTGTCTCAACAGAAATGTTTTGCGAAAGCAACCTCCAATGCAGATTCGGTGCTGCCAGCTCAGCGCGCAAACGATCGTTAGCAACCCTGTTATATGATAGGCGAGCGTCTGGCATCGTCGTTTGAACGTTGTGTAGCACCATCGATTGGCTGCTGCCAACCAATGCTAAACAATCAGTGACTACATACACGCGCTCTATGACCGAATGTCATTGAGCGAATGTCAATGCTTTTATTGAAGCGTTGCAATCTTAGCATCGACCCCAGAACCAAGTCGTATAAAAATATGACCGTTAAACAGGTGCCTTCACAAGGGAGCTTCTCATAGATTCGTGTCGCTGTGTGGCTTAGTACTGTTTGATCACTACACGCACCAGCTGTAGAATGCCAGATGTGACCTAGTGACTTACAAATTGTGCTGCCAGCGCTCCATATGCTTTCCTACAACACAGTTCTGCACTGCTTTTCGAGTCTCGTGATATGTAGCTACTAAAAAGAATTCGGCAGAGAGATTTAAAACATCTTATGTATGGAAATGCAAATTGCTATGCCCTTTGTAGACCTCGGAACGCCATGAAAGTGCTCATGTTATACGTTCATGACGTAGCGCACCCTGCTCTCCGCTGTCACGTGCCCAATGACGCACGCACTAGGCCACAGCTTTAATCAGCCAGATGGCTGCGAACAATCCAGCCATCTGGATTGTTAAATCCAGATGGCTGGATTTAACGTCCGAAAACCCCTTTCTGATTATGAGGGACATCGCAGTGTAAGGCTCCGGATTAATTCTCGGGATCTTTAACGTGTACTACAACGCAAGCACACGGGCATTTCTGCATTTCGCCTCCACCTAAATGCCGTCGCCGCAGCCGGGATTCGAAACCGCGATCTCGTGCTCAGCTTGCAACGAAGCTATATCCTGCAGTTCTTTTGTTACACTATAAGCAAACACTTCAATTTCCTTTTTTTTTGCAGTAAGATACGCCTGAGAGGGCACCAGTGAATTTAACCAGTGACTGCACTTTATAAAAACATGCCTGCGGCCGCCGATTTCACACCGTAGCAGACGACACGCAGCGTTGTAGCAGAAACGGGGTTATTTTTCTCTCGTGGTCCGGCATGTACTGTAGCACTGCCATTGCGAGAGCTCCACAAAAACAGACATCAAGATACAAAAGTCCTATTTATACCGAGAAATACACGTTTTAGAAGCACGATTTCTTGAGCGGGACTATTTCTTCAGTCGCGGAGGCAATCGGCTGCCGCGCTTCAGTCCTCCGTCTTAAGTGTTATGATTCACCTCCCTGCCTTTTCTTGCTCCTTTCTCTCTCTCCGCTTTCTCACCTTCGATGAAAGTCAAGAAGTGAAAAAAGGGAAAAGTGTACACCACAAGGATATATTCATATGTATTGAGAAATATTCTATTTAGAAGCTTCGCATTTCCAGGAGTCGTTTGTGTCCCATGTCAGTTGTTCCCTAATTCATCTGTCCCGCGTCTGTAATCTCAGCGCGGATCAGAACATTTGAATTCGTCGTAGCAAGGCGCATGCATGGCCATGTTCAAACAATATTATCGCCAATTAGCATAGTACATTTCTTAAGTAATCTTGGCTGCAATAGCTGCGCGAGAACCGATTTGAAGTGCTCTTTTTAAAGCTGCACCCTCAACGCACGATTGTCAAGAATACGAGAGTACGAGAGCGGATTCTGTGTTTTGCGCAAAGCTTCGGCAGAGTAGTGTGAGAATTGTATTAGTTTCTGTTCAGCACATTTGCCTCCAGCAAACGAAGGTTTGCCGACGCTCAGTATACGTCACGCCCGATGAAATAACAACGCAAACCACCGCGAGAAACTCAGCGCCTACATGTGCCCACTCAAGCTATAGCTCTAAGCTTACTCTATAAACGCAATTGCGAAGAGAAACGTTCGTCGTGATAACGCGGCGATGGGGGAACAAGGATGTGCAGAGCTGCCGACAACTGCGGCCTAAATTTTGCACGTTTCGAGCCAAGCGAGTCGCGATGTACTCGAGAAAGCTGCAAGTTGCACAGCACCACCCTACTGACCTGGCCGGGACACGTGGCTTGAGTGGCTAATAAAGGGAGCCCCCCGCCGTTTAATGGAGTCCAGCCAAGCTGCCAGCCCGAACACTTAGGAAACAAAGTTTCGCTACGACCACAAGCGAAAAGGAGGAGTTGATAGAATAGCGGCCGTCTACTGCTACCTGTGTCATTCGAACGCATGCGCGCAGTGCGGGTTTTGACGGCCGGTTTTAGAGCAGTGGCGTTCAGCAACATCGTATGCACGACAGGTGTGCAGACTTCTGATATTGAAGCAGCACACTTACATCCGACACGTACACACACACATAGAAAAGACATACACGGGCGCCGAACTGCGACTACTGTTTTATTGTTCAAAGACCCGCCTTTGTAGTGTCCCTTGAGAGGTGCCCGTGCTATGATGACAGTGATATGTCAACAAGACCCTGAGTAAAACACACACACACGCAGAGACTCAAAAAAGAAGCTCCGAGTCTTGTTGCCGCCTCACTGCCATCAGAGCGCGTGCGCCTCTCAAGGGACACTACAAAAGGCAGTCTTTGAGCAATAAAGTAGCAGTCACAGGCCGGCGCCTGCGTATGTCCTTTCTATGTGTGCGTGTACGTGTCGGATGTAAGTGTGCTGCTTCAATATCATGGCTCACCAACTAGGCCCTCAGTATCTTTTAAGACTTTGGATGCCTTCGCTTGCATTCACTGGCGACTGTTTAATGCGCCGTGCGTGCGTGAGTTCGTGCGTTGCACCCCTTAAAGAGGGAGAGATGAGAAACGCTGTGCGATGAATTTGCGGCCGTATAGGGAAACGCAGACACTTTATCTTGAAGAGCACGGGCGCATAATACCCCCAGAGTCAAGCAGTCATGATATAGGAGCATGTAATACCTACGCGCGCAGTAATTTTTTGGCAGTCTGCGTGAACAATTTAATACAGTGTTAATTATATTATTCCTCAAAATTAATAGTAGGTGCCTATGAAAAGAGGAGAACACATGCCGATGCACAGCCTAGCTCTAGGGAACGCCATTCTGCTCCGGCTTTGGCTGCCATGATGCACTTAGAGTGAACTGCCATAGAAAAAAAAAAAAAGGAGAGTCACCACCTCCCTATCCCGTCGCGGGCGGAGCCACCAACTTGATCGGGGAGCCTTCGGTTCCCCCCAGTCGAGTTCCTCAGTGCACTATAATAAAGTTCTTGTCACTGTCACAGGGACACGCGTGCGCTTTCTCTTCTTGCGCTTTCTTTTTTCTCCTATAGAGCAGCGCTGAGGAAAGGGCAGAAGTGTGGTAGCGATTCTGACCAAGACATGCAACACTGTCGCCGTATCTTACAGTGTATTTTAAGGTTCTCAAAATTCCCTAAGGAAGGAAACAGGACACACCGAGACACCACAGAGGCGCCAACCAAATCTTCAGTAACATGGCAGGAGAAGGTCGTCGCCTGTAACAGACGTGTTCCTGCAACAGGTATCGCAATACATCGCATCTGGTCGGTGAGAAATTTTTTATTATGGCGCTGAAGCTTCCTGTGGTATAGACAATAACAATTATCCGCTTTTGTCGAATAAACCCGGCAACAAACTTCCACACGACCACAGTCTTTCAATATTTAGAAAGAATATCTCGTCCTGCAGTACAAAATTTACTTACTACAAGATTTATATTTAATTGTAGTTTTAAAAAAAGCGGCACAGAACCACTCCACGGCCTTGTTTCATTTCTTCAGTTCAATGCGGCAGAACTTTTAGAACGCTATTATGAAGGCAGCTCTCGAATAGATCCATAAAAAGTAATTTTGTAGCGGTTTCCCCATATTTTCTGCATTTCTGCAGTAAAATACAAGAAACTTGTTTTCTGTAAACTTCCTTTGAACACCACACCACAAAGACTTCGGTTATTCAGGATGCTTCATTTGTTGTGCTTGCACGCAGTTGTGCAGCCTCATTAAGGAACTCACAGCCAAAGGCGTTATTTCGATTGTATCTCCTTAGCGGTTATTATGTTCTGATGTTTCTATTTCTGAGTGCCTAGTTTTTGCAATTCATAACGCGTTTAACTCCTCCTGTGTTTTCATAATGAAGCGCCTTTGAATAAGAATGTTCTTTAATTGATTATGTGTTTGTATAAAGTGCACTTTGAGTTTGACAGAATGCAGCTATGCAAGGATAATCACGATACGAAAGTGAGTCCCGATGCAGCAGTTACCGTAATTACTGGCCATTCATGGACTGATTGCTGCCTCGGGACTTGACTCTGCAATCTGCATAACATCAGCACATACACGATTGTAGAATGCTAATTCGTCGGAGTTCAATCTCTCTTGACTGCGGCACTTTTCCGAAACATTATTGCCTCATAGGGTCTTTGGACCTCTAAGATAACACCAACAATTTTGCTAGTGAAAAAAAAGTGAAAGATAATTTCAGGTAACATCATGGGTCAGATTTCCAAATATTCTCGTCCGTAAGTTTTGTTTGCCATGCGCCAACCGCTCCCACTATACGGATATCCATCGTCTTGATTGGCTCGTGTATGTTCTTACAAAGAGTTTTAACGTAAGTGTTTGTGGATATACGACCCTGTGTTCAGAATAAAAAATAAAATCACAAACGTTTGCTAACTATTCTCGTTTTTTTTTTTTTGCGCACGAACTGCGTGCCTACAGGGTTTATTCGTAAGCATAACGTGTAGCATTGAGTTACTGTATAGACTCCCTCTGGGATACAGTAATTTAGAGCAGCATTGCGCGGTATGCGGCATGGTGGAAATGTGGCGAAACTAAAAGAAATATAAATTTTTTTCGCGCCCAGATGCCCACGCAGAATCTAGCTCACATGTTCCTCGACATGAAGTTGGTGCACGTCGACGTTACCGGAACTGCATCATCATGATATATTGTTATTCAGGAGCCATGTAGAGCGTAGACGACATTCGTGTTTTCACAGCTTTTGTTCATGGCTATAAGCGCTGCCGACGTATATCACTTGGTCGCGCGTTCGTAGAGAGCAGTGCAGCCCGTAAACGGGATCACAAGCGTCAGAAATTCAGAAATGGAGGGAATCCTAATGGCTTTACCAGGGAACACTAGCAATTCCCAACTTCATTCTTAAGACTCACTGGAAGAAAAAGCAGTGCGACAAATAAAAAAAAGAACACTGACAAAATGTCTAGCGACAGCTCACAGATATCTTAAGCTCCTTCATGCTCGAAAACACGAGCAGCCACTCCCGTAATGTGCCGAAATGCTTCTCTTTGTGGGCCCTCACAAAGCCCCATTGTGCTGGAGAATTCGCTGCAACAGTAGTAATTTAGGAGAAAGAATTTTTAATCTAGCGCTCGCACACGCTGATGAAGCTTTCCAGAATTCCAGAGAAGAACCTCTTTTCTTTTTTTTTCTTTCCTGCGACCGAGGTGCTTGCTTTTGCCCTTATTTAATCCAATATTAGCCCTAAAATTAGCAACAGTGACATCTTTCGCCTCACATTATCGCGCAGGTATGGATAATCTTTGACAAAAAAAACATAGTCACGCCGAATTTCATGAAACTACTGAAGCTATGATGTACAATAATTTAAAGCGTGCGGAGAAAAACAGATGCGTCCGCTCTAAACACCAACATCAAGATCCCAAAAGGATTAAAATGCGCAAAATAAAGCAAATTATAGTTTACCAAAAAGCGACAACGCATGTTCTATTTTTTTTTATCCGGCGCTTCTAAAGAATGAGCCAAGTTACGCATATTGCTATGGTGTGGTAACTGCGTGACGAGTTCATTCTTTCCGTTACTGGTTTTTTTATATGATGGTTTAAAACTTCTTTGATGACTTTTAAGAAAGTTGATCCTCGCCAGCAATGTGAAGGTACTGGGAAAAAAGAAGGTTGCAAGCGGCCGCCGTCTCGGATGAGCCAGCATTACCTGGAAGCGCTATCCGTCAGTCCAGTCTTCCATGTAACGATACAGTGCACTGCGAACCTCTTCGCTCCCCCGCCAGTTATCATTTGCCCTCTCCGTAAGAAAGAGGTGCGGGACGATGCCCCCCGCGACGGACATCCCAACGTCCGAGGGGCCACGACACAGCGGGGCCGAACCATCGTTGTAGTAATCCTATAAGAACCCCGGAATAGATTACCCCCATGCTCCCCTTCCCTCTCAATTCTCAATAAAGATGGCTTCACACTCTCTCTCTCTCCGCCATTCCCGCGGAGAAGAAGCACAATCTTCCCGACATTTATCAACTGGCCGTAGAATAGAATGCATCCATGGTAAAAAATAGGGACGCGCAGATGGAACTCCCAGTTGCAGAGGCTTTACATTAGTATTAAATGTTACCTTTGATAGGTTGTTTTATGTTAAATTTTAGAAAGGGACGCCGCTCAAGTGACACTATTTTTAACGGATTTGTAACGCACGTTCACCTCTAAGGTGAAAATCGAATCCTCACATTCACTGAACTTCGTTATTTTCCGAAGACTATTAGTTTTAATGATTTCAAAGCATAATCATAACGTCGCCACGAAATACCACTCTTTGCCAATTCTTTTTGGCTAAGCCTATTATATTATAAGTGGTTTGCAACAGACAGCATCCTTTCTTTTTTTGCGATCCCTATTTCCCTTCGAGATTGTGGCATCTTACGGGAAAAATAAAGAAATAATGTTTCCTAAGATTTACTAAAGCGTACAGCATTTTTAGCCTACTTCAGCCACTTTGTGCGCATCTACGTATGTAGCCACTCTATGCCGCTCCTCAGTTTTTAAACAAATAAACATCGTTTAACACTTTTCCACTGCTAGGTGGATTCGAAACTGCGTCGCATGGATTAGTCAAGCACAGCAGACCGGCGTTTTAGCGATGCGCCACAAATGCTCGCGGGTAGCGAGGGATCAATACTCAGCGTTATCACGCACCAGCGCGCCAACACTGCAATCTCAGAGGCCACGCAAAAATGGGAGAGTTTCGCGGGCGCGCCGCTATGTGGCGCAGCGTGTCCAGAGGCAAGTGCGAGGAAGGAGCCTGGCTGCAGTGTACTGCTCGTACGCGACGCCCTTTGGCGTTGGCAATACGGTGTGTGCTAAATTGCTTGATTGCTAATAGCATTACCGCCGACAGTCATCGCAATGTTTGTAGGGCCCGAATTTCGCTGCGAACAGATGTCGTTGTGATAACGGCGTGGTCACGTCGTTTGCTCAAAATTTAAAGCCGCAATGTATTCGAAGTAGCGAATGCGAATAATTTACGACAAAAATGTGTTTGAGCAACTAATGAAAGCAGCCTGTGTTGGGATATCGACAAAACACGCACATTTAGTGTCAAGAAATGAAACGCCATTCTAAAACAGCTGCAAAGCCGATTAGATTAGATTAATGCTCGAAGCAGGTAGGTTTAATGCGGTAACTATATAGGCCCAATCACAATTTCTTTGATTAACAATCACACTTTCTGCCAAAGGAGAGCTTTTGAGCGTTTTACGAATAACGTAGCCCATTGTTTGCCTCCAAGCGTCATACCCTGGCGTGAAGATCTAAATGCACAAAAATTGGCCGCAGCCACATCGCTGGTGTAGAGCGCGATCCCGTATATTGCCGAAAACTGCTTACACCAATTTGTGTAAATTAAAAACATTAAAGATTTAACAAAATTGAAAAGGCTTTAGGTCAAGCTAGTCTGAAAGATTAGGCTTTTGTAATAACGAATTCGTCGTTCATATCGAAAACACAGCTTTTGTAAGCGAGAAAACAAAAAAAAAAAATGGCGTGGCGCCACCTCGTGTGGGCCTTTATGCTTCTCACGGGACGTGAGCGCTGGCTGATTCACGGTGAGCAGCATAGACGGAGGTTACGTGGAGATTATGTCAACTCGACGGCCTTGGCGTGGGTGGTTGAAATTTAGGGTCAGCATGGGGGCCCTTTTGGCGGCAATTTTCTACCCAATAAAATTATATGTGCGCACACAAAAAACAATGATAGGACTCTAAACAAATAGGATATCGATCTAAGTCGGCTTAATATTTTCATGAAACATACGGGTGACAGCGCAAGTAGACGACCACGAGAAGAGAGACACGTACACACAAGCGATGTTACCCACATGTTTCAATATGAACCAATTCGCCCAAAACGAAGTATTGATGAATTTATTATTTCCGTTAGCGTTCCTATAGGGTTTTCACCTTTTTCTGGTTTCAGTCTTATTATTAAGGACAAATATTTTTCATACAGATAATAAGGATCGTCAAGGCTGCAGCGGCATGAGTATGTCATCAGTTACCCTGGTTCATGCATGCCACGCGGGGTAAATGAAGGAACGACAGCAGACCTATCCCAATCCTAGGAATGCCCAGTTTATTGTGTTCCCCAAAACACACCCTGCATTCCTACACAGGTTCGACCGTATACGTTTACCATTTAGCAAACAGCAATGTTTTGCTCAATCGGTAAGCATCCATAGCATTACTTAGCACAAGCTTGACACTATTTTAGAATGAAAACGTAAAAGCATGCAGCGGATGACTGCAAACCGCGAAGCTATGTATTGTGCTAAAGGCTTTTGCCCGTCTTAAAAGATCGAATGCTACTATTTTCAGAGCATCACAGAACCGCTTAGACTTGGTTGATCCAGCGGATCACGCGCGAAATTATTTCTGGCTACCACCTTGGTAGACTCTTTACCAGTCACAAATAGGTTTAACATGTGCATCCCCTTATTCAGTACAATAAGTCAAACGGCTATCGATGCTAGCTTAACAAAATGCGTTGCTGAGCAAGTTGCTTGATTACTAAATGGAACCAAGAAAAGCGCAAACTTCAGAGGGAATGGAAAGAAAGGCAGAAACGCACATGCTCCCGAGGGTTTTGACGGGAAATTTAGAGCTCATGCAGGTCTATTTCCAAAGCGTATCACCCCTGCAGAAAGCCGAACGCCAGGCCTGGGTACGCTTGTGCATACTTGAAACAGTGGGTGGCCGGCGGTGGAGAGAATAGAACCGAAATCCTTCCGCAGCTTGGGGACAAACACCCCTTTCGAAACGTTGAGGCCACATAATGGCCGAACGCAAGGCCTAGGTGTAGCGCGCTTCTATATTTTTTTAGTGGTATGGACCCGGTGGAAGCACTTGCCTCCCACAGCCATGTCGGATGCTCTTCAACAAGCCATATGTAGTTCAATAAAGAGGTGCCGAGCGACCAGGCATGTTCTCTATTGGGCCTCGTTTCGAGATACGAACCCCTGCAAAAAGCCGAACACCAGGCCAGGGCACACCTCTACACACGAGAAAAATGCCGGTGGGTTCCCGGTGGCACCGGGATTTAAACTCTGTATTCCCCGAATACGAGGCGAATGCTCTACCGCTGCCTACTTAACGCCTGCCCTGTGTCTCTGTCTTTCATACTGTCTCGTTTGAAGATGGCGCTTTCCTTTATACCATTACCTAGTACTACTGCCTAACTACTTACCTCTTTGCCTGAACTTTTCTTCCTATTTACTTTATGCTGATGGCACGACCATTTTTCTCATCATTCTGATTCTGCAACTCTCCTATCTAATCTTCAAGCTGACTTGACCTTTCTCGCAGAGTGGTGAAACTCTAATAGACTATTGATTAATCCATCCAAAACTAGTCTCATGGTTTTTCATACCCCCATCAAAGGCTGACTATTCCCTGCTTCTATGTCAACTCTGTAACTGTTCCTTGAAGTGATCATGCATCATTTTTAGGAGTTATAGTTGACAGCCATTTGAAGTTTCACTAATAAATCAATACTGTTTCTAAAAAAATATTTCATATGGAATTAGTCCATTGCTAAAATCAATTAAATCCCACCAATCAACTCTTCAAAAAATGTTGCAAGGAGTTCCGCAAGGCAGCGTTTTTGGGCTAACATTGTTCAACATATATATAAATGACATCGTTCATATAAGCAAAAAAAACACCCTTCATAATTTATGCCGACGACAGCAGTTTGTTTTTCCTGTCAACTAGTCTGGCTTACCTTTCGAACCTGGCAAATGAAACCCTGAGTAGGTTACTTAAATGGAGTAAAATTAATTCGTTGGAAATAAATAGTACGAAAAGAAAAGCTATTCTGTTTGCTCCACCACAGAAAAAAAAAAATGATAGAAACATAATGTTAAAGCTTGGTGCGGAGAGAGTAGTTTGTAAAAACAGTAAAGACTCTAGGAGTAGTTTTTAATTAGCATTTATTGTGGGATGATCACATTCGCACGAGTTTCAACGTCATTGGCCAGGGTTTGTGGTATACTACGCAAATTCAGGCATGTTTTATCCCCTAAAATTAAACTTTTAATCTACAACAGCCTTCTTGCTCCTCGTATAAATTATTGCAATCTCGTATGGGGAATCACTTCCCAAACGAATCTTCACAGACTACGAGCCCTGCAGAAAAAAAGCCGTTCGCAATATTGTGAATGCCTCTTACGATGCTAATACAACTGCAATATTTCGCTCGCTTAATTTCATTCGCGCACAACACTCGTACGAAACAAACCTTGTTTTAAAGTGCAAAAACAGTCTTCTACACAACAACACATTTTTCTTAAATATATGCAAATTAACTTTCCCCACACATGTACCGTACAATATGAGGCAAGAGTATGCTTGGCTACTGCCATTTTCAAGAACAAGTTATGGATTTACTAGATTAGAGTATCGCGTACCGAAGTTACTAAACGCCTTACAGAGCGTTGTTATAACCCTAAATGATATTTATAAGTGAACGTTGACAGCACAACTTTCAGAATACGGTGCATTTGCGTGCAACCGGTGACACAAACAGTTGAGCAATTTGATTCAAATGATTTATATAACGGTATTCTGCTTATATTTCTTCAGTATCCTTTGTACGAAAGCATGTTGCTGTGCTAAATTATACCCTTATAAGTGGCTGTATAGGTTACAATGACACGTTTCTGAAAAATGAATGTTGTAACAATGTTTAAAGAACAATGTTTCACGAAAAATGCTGTAAATGTACTTGTCTTTTTTTCTATTGGTGAATATGTGCGCACTTCTTTTTTTCCTTTTTTTCTCTCTCCCATTGACAAACTAACAGGAAGTTTTCTGGTATGAGTGTGTGTATATGCATATTATATGTATTCTGAATATGTGTATGAATCTGGGCCTGTTGCCAAGAAAAGGGCAAGGACCTAGTCAAGCTGCTGTTTTGCAGCTTTTTGTTCTTGCCCTAGCGTTCTTTTTCTGCTTTAAAAAAAGAATGCTGAAATAAAATGAAATGAAATGAAAATGAAAGAAAGTGCTTTAGCATAGACACTCTTAAAGCTCAGTACTGTACATTCATACACAGTCATCTAAGTTACTGTATTACATCATGAGGTAATTCATATTCAGTTCATATTTGGCCTCTGAAGGTACTGCAAAAGCAAGCCGTGAGACTTATTACTTCCGCTACTGGTCTGACGCCATCACATCCTATTTTCGTCCGTCCAGCTTAATATACTACCTATCTCTGAACTATACCGTTATAATGTGTGTGTTCTCTTTTTAAAGGTTTTTCATCGCATTCTCATACTCGACATTTTTCCTGACGTCATTTTATCTAATCCCAGCAGAACAAGAGTTGCGGTCCATAATAACCTTCTGCTGCCTAAAATAAATAAAATTGTGCAAAAATGAGCATTGTTTTCTCATCGATTTCATTATAAAATTCACTCACATCTGAGCGGAAAAAAGAATGCCTATTTATGTATGTAGGTGGAAGCTGGAAATGTTTTTATTCATTATGTAATTCTTGCGTTCCCCTAACTTTGTCGAATCTATGTTTTTCATTATTGTTTTCCAGTTCATCACTGAAATACTCGACGCTGTCTTTGTTAAGGGTAACATTTTCGAATTGCTATTATGCTTAAAGGTTCGGTTTATCAGTTTTATAATCTATTAATATACGAGCTCCCGCCTACGGTTTCTAACCTTCGGACCTCCTTATGCATATTTATTGTAATATTTTGTTGTACCCCTAATAAAGATCATTTAATTGATTGATTCGACCAAGAAGTACGAAATAATGTACAAATAAAGAATGCACAGTATATGCATGCCAAAATAGTCACTTGCTCATAACAGCAACTTAATGATCTCGTGGCACATGAAGTTCACATGTTCCTGCCAGTGTAAATGATGCTAACTAATCACTTCTAGGTATAATAAAATACACAATGAAAAACAAAACTGTCCGTACATGTATTAAAGTTCGGATTGATGTGCTTTTGACGGCTATTAAATAATACGTAAATATATATAATATAGTTAAATATATAAGAAGTGAGCTGTCAGCTGTGGTTCCTTCCTTCTTTCTTAATTATACAATTTATTTTTTGTTGCTTGCTCCTGTTATCTTTATTATACAACATTTCATTATTATCCATTTAATTACACAAAGTACACACAATCTGTATGGTCAGAGAAGGCGACACAATCTCTTCAATGCTATTCACTGCGTGCTTGCAAGAAGTATTCAAGCTATTAAACTGGGAAGGCTTAGGAGTAAGGATCGACGGCGAATATCTCAGCAACCTTCGGTTTTCCGATGACATTGTTATGTTCAGCAACAATGCAGACGAGTTACAACAAATGATTAGGGATCTTAACAGAGAGAGTGCAAGAGTGGGGTTGAAAATTAATATGCAGAAGACAAAGATAACGATGATTAGCCGGGCAAACGGAACAAGAGTTCAGGATCGCCAGTAAGCCTCTAGAGTCTGTGAAGGAGTAGATTTATCTAGGTCAATAAATCGCAGGGAACCCTGATTATGAGAATGAAATTCATAGAAGAATAAAAATAGGTTGGATTGCACACGGCAGACATTGTCAGCTCCTGACTTGAAGCTTACCATTATCATTGAAAAGGAAGGTGTACAATCAGTGCATTCTACCGGTGCTGCCATATGGGGCAGAAACTTGGAGACTGACAAAGAAGTTTGAGAAGAAGTTAAGGACTTCTCAAGGAGCTATGGAACGAAGATTGCTAGGCATAACGTTAAGAGACAGAAAGAGGGCGGTTTGGATGTGAGAAAGAACAGGTATAGACGATATTCTAATTGATATAAAAAAAGATGGAATGGGGCAGGTCATGTAATGCGCGGGTTAGCGAACCATTGGACCATTAGAGTTACAGAATGGGTACCAAGAAAAGAGAAACGCAGTCGAGGACGGCAGAAGACTAGGTGTAGCGATGGAATTAGGAAATTCGCACGCGCTTGTTGGAATCGGTTGGCGCAGGACAGGGGTAATTGGAGATCGCCTTCGTCCTGCAGTGGACATAAAACAGTCTGATGATGATTATTATTATTATTATTTAGAAGTTGAGACCCTGGCAGAGGAGCTAGCGCGGAGATCATGTGGTCGCGACGCACATACCTAGTGCTTCAAGCCGGTGTCAAAGATATGCATTGAACAGTGCTACCTACCCAGACCCGCATGTACAGTGACCTATGTTGGCGTGAAAGAGGTTCGTTGAAGAGCGGCACGCATGTACACACAGCCACATACCGAGTGACCCAAGTTGGTCCAACGGTTGGTGTTCAACCATGCTCCCTTAGCACAGCCCGATTCAGCAGCTACCCATTCAGCCACGGACTACCCAGTGACCCTTGCAGGTTCGAAAACGCTAAATCGTGCGCAGTATCCTCAGAATGCTAATGGATGGATGGATGGATGCAAAACTTTAATGCTCAGAATGCTAAGGCATTAAGAATTTGTACAGGGCTACTCAGAGAACGCTGCGAACGCCATCCAAGGAAACGGTGGTAGGGCTAACAGTAACTAAGAGCACAACGCTATATGACAACTATGACTATGGAACGACGTTGAGCAACCTTGGTTCTTCTAACTTACACGCCAAGAGCAGCAAGATGGTAACTCTGAAGGCGGCACGAGTTTCAGAAGCCGCGGGTTGAGTATCGAATCCTGGGTGAAGATAGTTATACCCTTACTTGTTGGCGACTACTGCCCAGGCACACAATATACTAACGAATAAAGCGGTAACAGCCTTCGGATAAAAGCTGAAGCAGCGCTACAGCCTGCTCAGGGTAAAAAAGACGATAAGTTGACATAAACGGAGACAAGATGGATGCCAGTTCCACAGCGAATTCTTAATTGTATTATCTCTATTAAACTAGGAACGCTGCGATGATCAACACAATTACCAAACACATGACGATCTTACCTGCGGCAGACGCCCCATGAGTGGCTTGAAGTACACTTATGTTCTGTTTCATACATAGCAGGCCCAACGCTACGACGACTACGCGAACCAACCATTATGCGTCGCATATGAAAGAACGGTATAGGTATGCGTCATGCAATTCGATGTAACATTAAGCCACATACGTTTACGTTGCAAAATATGCGTTGATCATCACATGGAAGGTGTCGCAGATCTCAACTTGCCGCCAAACAAGCGGAAGGGCACATTCCGGTGAAACATGGTGCGGCGCATGCGGGAAGCACAAATTTGCGCAAATAATACGTAATTTGGCGTAACTTCCGCAAGTTGATGTTGTAATATATGAAGTGTAGTTATTCCGTAAAAGGCGTGGCAGATAAAAAACCGCTGCACTACCACATGCGAGGAGTGAGACTCATACGACCGCTCTAAACTTGCGTAGCTAGGGTTGCCTGCCAAGTATGAAACAAAATATTATAGCTGACATTATAAGCGACTATAAAAGCAACCAATAAACGTGCAGAATGGAACCTCAGCCCTCCATTTTTTTTCGGAGAAAGAAAACCGAATTCACTATAATTCCAAAGGACATTCCCGTCAGTTTTCCTGACGATGCAAGGGTGTATGCTGTTGACCACTCAGTATCCGGCTCCCGTTTACTCGTGCCTTTCAAATGGTTTCGAAGGCCATTCCGTGTGGCTAGATAATAGGAAAACAGACACTAAAAGCTATGCGTGTCTTACGTGTTGTGCCTAAAAAAAGTTACTTTCTCGAGAAGCTGTGCTGTCAAAGCTTTCAGGAGCTTTAGATGGGATGGAGGAAACGTTCTAAATCAGTTTTTCATGTTCCGCTAACTTTTGACAACCGTTTCCGCTCCAATTGCCACAAACTTGTGACACGTTTTATTTGCTTTGTGCATCGCCCAAAGGTTTCCCATTTGTACTGCTTTTTTAAAAAAAACAAAGACACTTGCTCACTTTGAAAAAAAAAAACGAGTTTTTGACAACGCGTCGTTTGTTTTTGAGAGCGCAAAGAAAAAGAAAACTATTCCTGAAATAGCTTAATACGTTCACGTTTCACAGCTCTTGGGAGGAGTCCAAGTTTTTATGCGCTTACAGTTGCTGCTGCAGTGCCCTATTTGCATGAATAACCTTTCCTGTAGGCAGTCATCCGACGCCATGAAAACTAAGCCTCTTAAGAATACTTGCTCCCAGTTGAGGAGATAATATTTTACGAGAAAACAAACTTCTGAAGCACGCCAAAGACATGCCGCACTAGACAGACCTGCATGTTCTGATTAGCGAATTTTCTGAACGCATCTACAGTGCCATGCAAATGTAACTATTTCGGTGCCAATGAAGCACTTACAATGTAACTGGTACAAAGTCCAACGCTATATATTACGGTGTTATTGTGCAATGTACCCCTTATAACTTAAAAATAATTAGTTTTAATTGTTGTAACACCAGTGAAAGTGTTTACCTTTTAATGAGAGAGAGTGAGAGAAAAAACATTTATTCGAACCATCGAGGGGGTTACTATGAGGTCGAGTGGGTGGTGTCCTCATTCCAGGACTCCACTGGCCATGGCTGCTCGACGTACTTGCTGGACGAGAGCTTCTTGTCCCGCCAGGGTATCGCCGGTCAGCTGTACCTCCCACCGCTCAAATGACGTGCTAGGCGTCTTTAAGTGTTGAGGTTTGCCCCCGCACTCCAGAACATGAGCCCATAACTTGAGACAAAGTGCAAAAAAAGAAAAGAAACCCGAGGGCACCGGAAGGGAATGAAGACAGAGTGCTACTAACAACTGAATTTGTATTGCATATGGTTATCACATATATACCATAGTACAACTGAAAGAAGAAAGCCACTGCCATACATAGATTTCTTTCTGGCAAAATTATGCACCATATGCCGCTACCACGATAGGAACATGACTTCTTTTTTGACAGTGACACAGATGAAAAACTTGCAGAGTTATCGTTTCTAATCACTTCGAATGCCTCGACGATCTCCCTAGTGACTTGATCTGGGTTCCTAGATATCATTTGTGATTTGTCAAACAAGGCTTTACAGCCACAAGGCGAGCAATGTGCGGTTAGATGACTAGTTTTTACCAGATTGTTCGAATGTTCCCGTAAGCGATCAGTGAGGCACTTTCCCGTCTGACCAATGTATTCCTTCATGCAGTCTAAAAGAATACGGTACACCATTCCTTCCATGCACGAAACAAACACTTATCGGTGTTTTTATTACAGTCATGGCGCCACTTTGTAGTATTGTTAACTTTCGCGCACAAACCAGAAAATTTCAAAAGGGCGGAGAAGACGACGTCAACACCAACACGATTCACAATTTTCTTCATATTGTGACCAGCTTTGGGCAAGTATAGGGCATGACAACCACTTTTCTGCTTGTGCTCGCTTGCACAGAAGAAAGAGAAGAAATCATGTTCCTATCGCGGTAGCGGCCTATGGTAGATGATTTTGCCGGAAAGAAATCTATATGCGACAGTGGCTTTTTTCTTCCAGTTGTACGATAGTGTATATGTGGCAACAATGTGCAATAAAAAGGCAGTTTTTAGTAACGCTGTGTCTTCGTTCCCTTCTGGCGCCCTCGAGTTTTATTGCCGTTTGCCAGAAGTTATGCAGTACCAACTAGCCCACTAGTCTGTTATCATGAACGCATTCTTTTCCTTTTCGTCCGCATTACGTTGACCTCACAGGGGTATGGTTTACTGATGCTCTCCAGCCGAAATATAAATAGGCAGTAACACAGTTATTCTATATGAGCCGTGCTAAAAATTAACAAAATGATGGCATTTTGCGCGCCGGAACTACGATTTGATTATGGGGCATGCTGTAGGGAGGGAGTGAGGATTAGTTTGGACAACCAGGATTTCTTTAACGTGCACCCAATGCACGGGCGTTCTTGGATTCCACCCCAATCGAAATGTATCCGCGGCGGGGATTCAATCTGCGCCTTCCGCCTTAGCAGTACATTGCCACAGTGATTGTGGGCAAGATCCTTGCTGGCATCATCAATCCTAGTAATCAAGCACGTTTATTGAAGGCACGTTTATTTCAATTCTATAATGGTAATTCTGACCATTATACGACGGCGTGACGACAAGAGGACGACGACGAGTATATAACAATGTCGTCACGACGAGGTTATGAAGATAAATAGGTGACAATACTGAAATGACGACGATGACACAACCACGACGCATTGACGACAATGATGAGACAATGGGTGCCTGAGAACGACTGTCCGACGACGACGTAATGACGATGGCATGGCAACGACGGCATAAACACGAATAAATTATGATGTCGTGACTATATAACGGCGGCCTTCTGAGATCACTGGAACGATGGAGACAGTATAATGACAACGGCAGGACGACAATGGGTTGATGTTTCTGAATTTGTGAGGACGGCCAAATGGCATCATGACGATGACGGCATGACGATAGTCGAACGACGATGGTGAAACAACCACAACAGCATCGCGACGACGGCATGACAACGAAAACGTGACGAATGTATGACGACGACAGCGCGACGACGATGGCATGACGAGAGCAGGGATGGCGAATGAGGAATGACGTCGATACAACGGCCATGCGCGCACATCTAGTGAAGCTATAAGACAGTTTAATGCACTGTGTCGACGTACAAAGGGTGACCACGACGGCATTACTATAGTCAAATGACGAAGCTGGAATGACGACTATCTAATAGCAACCACGGCATCCCAACCATCAGCATGGAGACAACGGTATTACGACGACTACGTCATGATGATGGCGTGACGATGAACGTGTCAAGAGAGTCAGACGCCGAATCTAGAATGACGACGATGGAACGACCACAATGGCATCAAGAAGATGAACAAATAAATGAGGACTATATGATGACGACGACGGCATGACGAGTTGCGGATGACAAAGCTGCAATAACTACAATATAACGAATAAAATGGTATGAGGATCACGAGCACGCACCTAGTGGCATAGGCGCCGACTACGAGGGAACTCCGGGGCCCGAGCCTCTTCCAGAGCTTTCACGGGGGGATGCATAGCCCCACCCCCCACCGGAAAAATGAAAAAAGAGAGAGAGAGAGAATGAAGAGGAAAGGCAGGGAGGTTAACCAGATATGAGTCTCCGGTTTGCTACCCTACACTGGGGATGGGGGATATGGGTTAGAAAGATGACAGAGAGGAAAACGAAAAAAATAATAATACAATGATATTAATAAAAAAAGGAACAGGCACACATGGAGACACACACTAAAGGCGTTCCAGTTAAAGTCGTTCACACAGGCCGGTAGATCGCAAGAAGCGCAAGAGCGCTTGCACGGCCTTCTTCTGTGAAGGTAGGTCCTTTCGATGTTGTAGAATTCTTTTTTCGGATAGCGGTTGGTCGTCCAGTTGGTCAAGTTCGTGGCTAAGGCATGCCCTCTGTGGACTGTACTGCGGGCAGGCGCACAAAATATGGCCAATTGATTCTTCATGGCCGCAGTGGTCACAGGTTGGTGTGTCGGTCATCCCTATGCGGAAGGCATAGGCTTTAGTAAAGGCAACGCCCAACCAAAGTCGATATAAAAGCGTGGCGTCTCTACGGCGAAGCTGTGATGGCGCTCGAAGACTTAATGTTGGATCAAGTGAGTACAGTCGCGTATTTCTTAAATGTGGCTCATTCCATTGCGACGCGGTGCACTGCCGAGAAAATAGGCGGAGCTTCCGTGCCGCGTCAGTTCTAGCAACAGGAATTGGGACGTGGCGCTCCTCAGTATGGGTTGAGCGGGCAGCGTGATCCGCCCGTTCATTGTTGATAATCCCGCAGTGACTTGGAAGCCACTGGAAGGTTATTTCATGGCCTGCATCACTTATATGTTGTAACGTCTCTGTAATATGGAATATTCGCTGTTCGTGTGGTCCGCGTCGTAAAGGTGACAGTAGAGACTGCAGTGCCGCCTTCGAATCGCAGAATATTGTCCATTTGTGTGGCGGTTCATCACCAATGTGATGAAGGGCAGTAAAGAGCGTTGCGAGCTCTGCTGCCGTCGATGTTGTCGCGTGGGTCGTCTTAAATTTAATTGTTGTAGCTTTCGCTGGTATGATGATTGCCGCCGCGGAGCTGCTTTGAAGGACAGATCCATCAGTGTAAATATGCGTAGAGAAACGATAGTTCTCGTACAAATATAGTAGCGTGAGCTGTCTAAGGGCTGGTGATGACAGATCAGCTTTTTTCGAGATACCAGGTATTGCGAGCTTGATTTTTGGCTGGGCGAGGCACCATGGAGGGATCGAAGGTCTCGCAGCCGGAGTGAAACAAGCTGGCAATGATTCATCATATGCAGTTATCGTTTGGCTGAAAGATGTGAGTGGCCTGTCCGCTGGTAGAGAGGCTAAATGGTGACGAGGAGTCCTGGCTAGATGCCTTATATGGGTCCTGAGTACTTCAATTTCAATGTGGGTCTTGACAAGGTGGTCTCTAGCGATTGCTATCGTAGCCACTGTTGAAGGACTCTGAGGCAGGCCTAGACAGATCCGGAGCACTTGACCCTGAAGACTTTGTATTGTGCGTAGATTCGTTTTGCCTGTGTTGTTTATTGCTGGCAAGCTGTATCGCAGAAATCCTAGAAAAAGCACCCTGTACAGTTGTAACATGGCACTAGGCGACATTCCCCAGGTCTTGCCAGCGAAAAACTTGAACAGGTGGCAGATGCCTGTCAACCGTTTTTTCACGTATGATATGTGTGGGCTCCATGACAAGTCCCTGTCGATTATGACACCTAGAAACTTGTACGATCGGACCCGTCGTATTATTTGTCCATTTATCATTACACTGTAGTTTGCCATGCGTTTGCGCGTAAATGGCACTAGTGCGCATTTCTCGGAGGAAATTTCCAGGCCTCGATTAACGGAGGTAGATAACAGTTTGTGTGGCGGCTCTCTGAATTCTCGCTCGCAACTGTAGGCGTGTTACTGCAGATGTCCATATGCAGATGTCATCCGCGTACATTGATAGCCTGACTGTGGTTGGCACGTGCTCAAGGAGAGCAATTAGTGTTAGATTAAATAACACGGGGCTAAGTACACCGCCCTGGGGGACGCCGCGGTAGCTATAATGTAGAGAAGTATGGCCTTCCTCGGTGCTTACAAAGAAGGATCGCATGGATAGATAGCTCCGTATCCATTGAAACATCCGACCACCCACTCCTACCTCTGCGAGAGCAGAGAAGATGGCTTCATGCGTAACCTTGTCATACGCCCCTTTAACGTCGAGGAATAAGGATGCGCAGAGACGCTTACGGCATTTCTCATGTTGAATGTAGGTCACCAGGTCGACGACGTTATCGATCGATGATCGACCGCGTCGGAAGCCCGCCATGGCATCTGGGTAGGTGTTGTGGTACTCCAAGTACCACTCCAGGCGTCCTAGGACCATCCTCTCCATTACTTTGCCCACACAGCTCGCCAAAGCGATCGGGCGATATGATGAGAGCTCCAACGGCGACTTGCCAGGCTTCAGCAGTGGAACAAGGCGACTTTCTTCCAGGTTGTTGGTAGCGTGCCATTTCTCCAAGATCCATTGTACACCGCAAGAAGAACTCCTCTCGCTCGCTCCCCCAGGTGACACAGAGCTCGGTAGGAAATTCCGTCAGGTCCTGGCGCTGATGTGCGGCTACACAAAGCTAAGGCTGCCTGAAGTTCGTGGATCGAGAATGGTAGATCCAATCGGTGATCACGTGGTGGCGGACAGCTGCTCGAAGACGATGGAATGTTGGTAGCTGTGAGTTGGCCGGATAATCTGGCGCAAAAATCCTCTGCCACGTCAATCTCCGATCTCTTTTGAGAGAGGGCAAGCGCCTTGAATGGGAATCGCTGTACGGGAAGTGTCCGCAGTCCGCGCACCGTTCTCCATAGTTGCGATAAAGGCTTGCGTTTATCTAGCGACTCACAGAAGGCAGCCCAACGTTGCGATTCAAGCTTGTCTAACCTGCGCTGTATCTTCTTTTGCGTGCGCCTAGCGGTCCGCAGATGGTCCATTGTTTTCGTACGTCGGTATCTTCGTTCAGCACGTCGTCGGATTGCTCGAAGTCGTTCTAGTTCCACATCAAAATCATTAAGTTTCGAGGAGCATGTTAGAGTACGCATAGTGTCTTGCACCACGCTCTTGATTGCCTCTTCCAAGTGGAAAGATGGATTGGCGTCGCAGTGTTCTTCCATAATAGACTGAAATTTAGGCCAGTCCACTCTCTGGATCGTATCCCGTATTTTGGAAGCGGTCAATCCTCTGATCTTGATGTACGTGGGGATATGGTCGCTTCCGTGCGTCTCTATGTCCGCAAACCACCCTGCACGTCTGACTGGGCTTCGTGAGACGAAAGCCAAGTCAAGACAGCTGCTGTACGTGGAGCCACGTAAGAACGTAGGACTTCCATCATTCAGCAGCCAAAGTTCATTACTGGAGGCGAAAGATACCAGAGCTTTGCCTCTTGCGTTGATGATCGGAGTTCCCCAGAGTGTATGATGGGCGTTGAAATCTCCAATGATGACCCAGGGATTGGAAGTTGAGGAAAGGATGTCTCGTAGTCTTTTGTAATCAAATCGACTTGACGGAGATAGGTAGGGGCCTACAAAAGTAAAGGTCAGATTCTTTTTCCTTACGTTTCGGCATATATATTGATTGCTGTCATTAGGTGGTACAGGCTGATGAGTGTAGGTGAGGTCACGGCGAATAAACACCAAAACCTTACTGTTTTCATAAACAGTTGACGACATAAATGATTCATATCCAGAAAGCCCGATTTTGTTCGATAAGTTCGGCTCGCAAATGACGATAATGGGAAACATATTGGCGTACACGAAGCGACGGAAATCCGAAAGGCGCGCTCTGAGTCCGCGGGCATTCCACTGAAGAATAGCTGCTTGTCGGACCTCTTCCCTAAAAGACCGTGACTGTGGAGCCATGACCTACTCAAGGGTTGCAAGCACCGGACTCAGAGCGTCCAGTACTTGAAGCGCACTTCTGGCAGACGGTGTGTGCATGTTGCTTAGCAGCACGCGAATGGCATTCATTAAAGGCCTGATAAGTGCTATCACTTGCTCATCTGTTTTCCGCGACTCCTCGGATACAGCACCTTGCTGTACTGGGGGCGGCTTCTTCTGCGGCTCTTCTGGCGGTCGTGTACGCGGAAGTGGCGGCCATTCCTTTGTGGAGAGAGATCTGGCCGTTTTCTCCCTTCCAACATCGGTGTTCGGAGTGCTGGAAACGTCCGCTGATGATGACGCTTGACGAGGTGGCTTTTCCTGAGAGCTTGATGTTTTCCGCCGTGAAGACCTTCGTCGGTGACGTCGTCTTCGCCGTACTTTCACAGCGGCCTCTTTGTGGGTAGAGTTGTCTCTCACCATTTGTTTAAGAATGGTGATCTCTTTCTTGATCTGGGGACAGTCTTTGGAAGAGGCGCAGTGATCACCTTGACAGTTAGGACACTTCAACGTGGTTGCGCTGCAGTTGTCTTCTGAGTGGGGTTCGGCACATCGAGGGCACACGGCCGAATTTCTGCATACACCCTTCACATGGCCAATCTTCTGACAATTGAAGCATTGTATTGGTCTTGGAATAAATGGTCGAACGTGGTGGCGAAAGTGGCCGACCTTCACGTAGGGTGGAAGGCAGTCGCCTTTGAAGGTTATCCTCACACAACGTGTGTTGCCGATGCGACCAACATGCACAATCACGTTGTGTTCGCTTGCTGGTTTTATGAGAATTGGGAGGTCTGCATTAGATATTTCATTGTCATGTCATAGATGACTCCTGTTATTGTGGCACCATTCGTTGGCACGATGGATCGGACCTTGATGTTTCCCAGCTGCGTAACATGTTGTAGTTTGGTCAGTGCACTCGGGTTCATCACATCGATTGCCAGGATGTTTCGCCTAGTGTTTGTCCTAACATCCTTGATCTCATTTGGCACGGTGTTTTCTAGATACACGGATAGAGCTTGCCTGTTGAGGACGCGCAGGTTGTCGGTAGCGTTCTGTGGCACAAACAGGATGGAGTGAGGCCATCGCTGAGGAGCTATTTTCACAGTGTTCGAGCTGGACGCCGAAGATGAGTTGATAATTCTTCGTTTGGCCTTGCGGTACTGGACAAGTCGAAAGCTGTCTTCCGAGGACTCGTCACCTGATGCGCAGTACAGCTCTGTGTCCTCGCTACCACTCGACGTATTTCCTCGCTTCCTCGAACCGATGTCCGTGGGTGAACGGGAACCGGGAGGATCCTCGGGGTGTTGTACATCCATCACCGCGATGGAGGGGGCGGTAGACCCCACAGGTGCAGTAAGAAGTCCAGAAGAACACAGAGACGGGCGAGATGTGTTCCGCAAGAGAAGCACTTCGTCTTCTTCTTCCGGAAAAATGAAAAATTTCCGCTTACGCCTAGTGGCCGGAGATATTAAACAACTTGGGTCGCGTAGTTGGCGTAGTAGGCGCGACGACGACAGCATGACAAGAGTCAGATGACGGAGCTGGAATGATGACGATGGAATGACCCCTACGACGGCACAACGACCATTATCACATACCCAATTCGCCCCAGCTCGAAGAGAGCTTGAACCATTGGGTCAGCGTAATATCGATCGACAGACAGAACGACAGACAGACAGAACGACCGACAGACCAGACAGACAGACCGACAGACCGACAGACCGACAGACAGACAGACAGACAGACAGACAGACAGACAGACAGACAGACAGACAGACAGACAGACAGACAGACAGACAGACAGACAGACAGACAGACAGACAGAACAACCGACCGACCGACCGACCGACCGACCGACTGAGTGCTTTCTGTATGGCAAACATTGCGGTTTATTTACCATCAATAGGATTGCGCCAAGCAGGACAGCGTCTGGCCCGATTGTCGTTACTCTGTCGATCCACGACGTGATGTGGATGCGAGGACAAGGATAGCAAAACGGACCCGACGTATTCATTCTGATCACCTCGAGAGAGGTAAACGACAAATCAGCAGAGCGAACGCCTTCACCATGGAGATCCTCAGGGGCACCGCTCAGTCATCAAGACGACACCAAGTCACCGACATCGAGGTGGGCGGCGCGTGCGGTGCCAAGATGGACGAAACAACGTTCACCTTGGAGCGGGCTGCGTTGGGAAATCAAAAGCTAAATAGGAAAACGGGGCAGCGATGACGAGAAAAAAAGCTACAGTTTCGCCCGGAAGGCGAAGCAACGATTCTGATAGCAAATTAGTGGACAGCTATGCGAACTAAGGACAGTAGTTTTATGGGCCGTATAAAATTTTGAACACAGGCATTATAACTTAATTTACCAGCATGGTGTCATGCGCGCACCAGCAAACATGAACACATCTCATTCGATGACTGCAGAAACTCGCTGTAAGAACGCTGGAGTGAGGAAATTCGCATCAACTTGAACTAAGCCGCGACAACACAGCGCATGCCGAACTCCGTCCCCGTGGCAGATGGCTTTCGATATACAGCAGCCCGGAGTAGCACGCCCCCCCCCCCCCTTCCCTACTTTGCCCCCGGAGCCTAGAGGGCGACGAAAGATGACGCGCTTGCTCACAGCTTTCGTCCCTTGTCTGCGCCAGGATGAGCAGCGGTCGCAGTCTCACCTTCGCATTCTTTCACTCGCACATAAAGAACACTGCAAGTGGCGACGACATCATCGCACTTGAACTTGATACAGAACCTCACGGCGACGCCAGGCAGAAATGAGCCTGGAGTGTCCATATGATTCCTATAATCTGTAATGAGAGTCATCTTGAATCCACGAGGTACACTAAAGCATGCCGGTCACTGCGGAGGCTACACCGTATGAGCAATCGCTCCCGGATGTGTCGTGTGCGTTGACAAGTCCTCCGCAGGGTCATACAAGCAGGACAGTTGGCGTCGCCATTGATGATGCTCTTCCACTTGCGGGTTTCACCTCACCTAGGATTCACCTCAATTTGAAAAGAGAAAGATTAGAATTGGCCAAGAAGAAACAGGCCAACCTTGACGCAGTAAGAGTAAAAGCTGATCAATTCAGGTTGGCACTTGCAAACAAATATGCCAGCTTAAAACAGAGAGATGAAGATGACATAGAGGCAATGAATTGAACTGCAACTAGGCTGGTTTCAGAAGCAGCAATTGAAGCGGGAGGTAAGGCACCAAGGCCACCAGTAGGTAAGCTCTCCAAAGTAACAAATGACCTAATGAACAAACGACAAAGAACGAAAATGTCCAACTCAAGAGCTCAGGTAGAATTCGCGGAACTGACAAAACTGATCAACAAGGAGAAAATAAGGAATATTCGAAATTGTGACGTGAGAAAGACTGAGGCAGCAGTAAAAAATGGACACAGCATGATATAAGTGTGAAGTAAATTTGGCAGAGGACAAGCCAAGATGTATGCACTGAAAGATAAACAGGGTGATATCATCAGCAATCTAGAAGGTATAGTAAACGAAGCGGAAGAATTCTATACTGATCTGTACAGTACTCAAAGCAGCCACGATGCCTCCATTAGAGGCAGTAATGAACAGGTTACAGAGGCTCCTCCTATAACTAGCGATGATGTTAGAAGAGCCTTGCAAGACAGGAAACGGGAAAAGCTGCAAGAGAAGATGGAATAACAGCCGAGTTAATAAAAAATGGAGGAGATACCATGCTTGAAAAACTGGCGGTCCTTTGTTCGAACAGTGTATCGACTTCAAGGGTCCCAAAGAACTTCAAGAATGCCAAAATTATACTCATCCATAAAAAGGGAGACGTTAAAAAATTCAAAAATTATAGGCCCATGGGCTTACTTCCAGTATTATATAAAATATTCCCCAGCATAATCTCCCATAGAATAAGGGCAACACTAGACTTCGGTCAACCAAGAGAAGATAGATGCTGGTTTCAGGAAGGGATACTCTACAATGGATCACATCCACGTCATCAGTCAGGTAATCGAGAAATCCGCAGAGTACAATCAGCCTCTCTATATGGCTTTCATAGATTACTAAAATGCATTTGATTCAGTAGAGATACCAGCAGTCAGACGCATTGCGTAATCAAGGAGTACAGGACGCTTACGGAAATGTCTTGGAAGGTTCCTACAGAGATTCCACAGCTGCCTTAACTCTCCGGAAGAAAAGTAGGATGGTACCTATAAAGAAAGGGGTTAGACAAGGAGACACAATCTCTTTAATGCTACGTCACTACGTGCTTGGAAGAAGTATTCAAGCTATTAAACTGGGAAGGCTTCGCAGTAAGAATCAATGGTGAATATCTGAACAACCTTAAATTTTCAGATGACATTGTCCTGTTCAGAAACAATGCGGACGAGTTAATACAAATGATTGAGGACCTTAACAGACAGAGTATAAGAGTGGGGTTGAAGAATAATATGCAGAAGACAATGATAGCGATCAACAGCCGGGCAAGGGATCGCCAGTCAGCGTGAGTCTGTGAAGGAGTACGTCAATTACTCACAGGGAACCGTGATCATGAGAAGGAAATTTACAGAAGAATAAAAATGGGCTGAAGCGCATTCAGCAGAAATTGTCAGATCCTGACTGGAAGCTTACCATTATCATTGAAAAAAAAAAAAGGTGCACAATCAATGCATACTGCCGGTTCTAACATATGGGGAAGAAGCTTGTAGACTGACAAAGAAGCTCGAAAACAAGTTAAGGACAGCGCAAAGAGCGATGGAACAAAGAATGTTAGGCGTAACGTTAAGAGACACGAAGAGAGCAGTGCGTATCAGAGAGCAAACAGGGATAGCTGATATTCTAATAGACATAAGAGAAATAAAGGGAGCTGGGCAGGTCATGTAACGCGTAGGTTAGATAACTGGTGAGTCATTAGGGTTACAGAATGGGTGCCAAGAGAAGGGAAGCGCAGTCGGTGACGGCAGAAGACTAGGTGGGGTGATGAAATTAAGAATTTCGCAGGCGCTAGTTGGAATCGGTTGACGCAGGACAGGCGTAATTGGAGATCGCAGTGAGAGGCCTTCGTCCTGCAGTGGACCAAAAATAGCCCCTGAATTCAGTCACGGCGTACACGTTCGTGGACGCAACTTAGTTTTGTCATTACTGTGCACTGATTGCAAGGAATGGACAAGGAACATTAAGCTTTCAATAAATTGAACATTCTGATTTCTTCAAGTATAGCCATTTCACTCCTGAGTGAAATGTGTCGCTTCAGATGACCGCTTTGGTGAAGGCACTACTTTGTATGAAGGGGCGTTTGAAGTGGTGGGTTTCGGTAGTAATTGCGAAAGATATTTTTCCCCTTGGCGCAATGCTTGCACCCAATAATTAACCTGTGCACGTCATTCAAACCGCTGATTCAATATTTTCGATGAAGAAACATAGCTTGACTGACTATACAATAAATAAATATTTTATTACTACGTAATTATGATGGGTCTCTATAATATGCAGGGAGTCATTCTCATCCCCCCTCAACTTACTTTCTATGCAGTATCCAGCGCTTTGGCATAAACCTATGCAAATTTAACACATTTATCGACAGTCGATCGTAAGTCGTGACTGAAGGGGATAGGCTGCTGTTTATTATGATGGTGATTATGACGACGATGATGATGATGCATGAGTTTGGACTACGTTATTGGAGTGGCTTTCCATATTGGCGTTTAATTTGCTTTATTGCCTTAAATTATTCACGAGCTGCACCGTAGCACCTGCATCCATGACCCACCCGGACTGTTGAAAGACACGCAACAGCCGGTTACAAACACATATTAGTGACGGTTTCCCGAAATTATTTACTGAACTTCATACGAAATGCAGTGATATTACCATATGGTCAAATGTCTTTATCACGTACTGAGGGCCAAATAGACTACTTGGAATACAGCCTGCATAATTGTAAACGATTTAGAACTGTGATTAAGCAGGTGGAAACGTTGTGAAATATTTAAGGAGAGCGCAACATTGTACTCTTGTACGAAAATCTGGGACACTTTTCGTTCTGTAGAAAAAAACCTAGTTCGAAAGACCGTAACTAATGTTCTACTTTTTGCGTAGTGTAATGCTCATATGACAGTCCATTATATTCCATGCTCACGTGGCGTCACTTGAAAGCATACGTGACTATATCTTTACTTCTGCATGCGACATCTTACTTATGAAATTGAAACGCACGTACCGGAAAAAAGAAAGCGAACACCTACATTCGATCGCAGCTGCCGAAGATTCTAAGTGTCTGTACGAACTTTTATTATTGCGCAAATATACCGCAAGTGCGGCCTCAAAAAAAAAAAAAAAAATCAGATGGGGCGATTTTATTCGAAAAAAAAAGAAAGGTGCGGCTAAAGTTACGCCGTTTGCCTATAAGCATGACTAAACTATGCACAACGTGGAACTGTCCTTACTTTTAGAAGTCAGACTACGGCGTACACAAAGTTTACGAAACGAGGAGTGCAGGGAATTTTTTCACGTTACGAAAGCTGGCATTCGGTCGGAAATTCTAATGCAAAGTGAATTTCGCAAAATACTTGGCGAAATATATAGGAAGAGCTTGCTATGGCGTTACGCCACCACTTACGCAATTCGTTTTCTGCACGCGGAAGGGTTCACACACGTGGCACGCATCAAACAGTACGCGGGGGCGGTCTCCAGACGTATAGCTCCTATACACGGCGTACTCTGGGGGGATACGGGTGCATGACGGCCCGCAATTTTCTCCCGCAACGAATCCAGAACACATGGAACACGGTTCGAGGCTGCGCTTATTCGAGTCACGCGCTTCAGGCGTCTGCTCTCGCGCTATTGCACGCGTGAGCAAGTAAAGCGATGAAGTAGAAACAAACGCAAGGTATGCGCTCAGATGGCGTGTCCCGCCCTGCTCAGCTCCCATCTACTTGATACCTTTTCTAGCTTTTCTTCCTAGACGTAGCACTGTGGTTGTATCTCAGTGTGAGCTACCCTTCCCTTTTCTCGTTTCCATACTCTACTATGCGCTTTTTTTATTGTCTCCACGGGCGTGCACGGAATACGTAGTAGACGGAAGTAGTCGTCGCCCCTATACCGCGTTTACAATACACCTCCTAGATGATGTGGTGTGAGTCAGTTAATAGAGTTTGGAGGAGGCCAGTCCTCACATTACTAAAATGCGACTCCGCGCAGATTGGCCTTATTTTCTTCTTCTGGAAAAGTTATGCGTACTGTTTCACACATTTCACACGCTGGCTGGTAGTACGGTGCATGGCGGAGCGGAAAAAGCATGATGGCTTGGGACAGGCAAAGCAAGAAGACGGTCGCCAAAGCGCTGACCTGCGACAAACGTGGTGCGCACGGAATATAAATGCATTGGAAAGTGTGCAACACAGGATGAAGAAAATTGCGACAATATGATTTTATGTGATTTCCTATTTAGTGCCGCTAACCCAGCAGCGCACGTGGACACACTTTAAGAATTCCACTTCTTTGTCTTGTCACTCTCAAATTATGTTGTTCAGGTTTGAATGTTTGTCGAGCAGGAGTTCCTAATATTGAAGAAATCAAAGAATGTGTCAAAAATATTTGAAGTGTAATAGTGGGCGTGAAAACAACCAATCCACCGCAATTTCACATTGCTGCATAGCTCTAAGATGGTGCTGAGTAAAGCAGGATAGAAGACCGAACCTTAGGAGCGTTTTTATTTATTATGCAGTGACGAATGTTATCGCTTTTTGGAGAAGCATAGTGCATTGTTCGCGCAAGAAGAGGATGACGATAGAGAAGCTCGAGGTTTGCGCTGTTTCTTGCCATTGTCGGTTCGCTTACTGCGTCTGTGCATGTTTTATAAAAGGAGTACTGACTCCAAATGCCCCGTTATATTTGGTGGAGGTTGCTGGTTCCCTACAACTCTGGATCTCGGCAACCGTACCTTGCCTCCTGTTTCTGAGATGGCCACGGACCAAGAGCAGCAGGTTGCTTCCCAGCCTTCTACTGTGGTGCGTTCCGGCACCGTTCGGCCACGTGACCCTGCTACATTCAGCGGAGACGACAACCAGGACGTAGAGGACTCGCTTGAATCCTACGACTGAGTCATCATCATCATCATCATCATCATCATCATCATCATCATCATCAGCCTGGTTACGCCCACTGCAGGGCAAAGGCCTCTCCCATACTTCTCCAACAACCCCGGTCATGTATTAATTGCGGCCATGCCGTCCCTGCAAACTTCTTAATCTTAATAAATGGTACAACGCCTATCAGCTCAACAATGTCATACTTTACTTGACTGAAGCCGCCAATCGGAGGTTCCGAAACCACGAGACTTACCTTAGCACCTGGTTGGCCTTCAGAACGGAACTCGTGGAGTTATTCGGACATCCAGCCGTTCGCAAGTTACATGTCGAACAGCGCTTGCGAGGACGAGCTCAACAACGTGGCGAGACCTCTGCAAGCTACATTGAAGATGGAGTAGGCCTTTGCAAGCGCGGCAATCCATCCATGACAGAGGCTGACAAACGGATCTATTCTGGAGATTCTGCCATTTTCTTCAAGGCGTGACGTAGGGGCATCGCTTACAAAATGGCGCTGATGGCCCCGATTTGCTTTCGTAACGTGACCCAAATTTTATACTTCGCCAAAGAAACTGTAATATAGGCACTGAACCTAACGTTCTTGATAAAGCAAAGCAGTTTCCCCCTCAGTAAAAATAAAGCTGCTAGCTCAAAGCGTACGATTATACCACCGAAAACACTTCTCGCTTCGTCGTCTTCTGCATTAGCTAGAATGCATGTCCCCGTGTAATGGAACGAATCATCGTATATTTCCACCGACGCCCTTGTCTTCTACCCTGAGACAATAAACGCGACCTACCAGGGATGATAAGCGCGCGTTCTAGGCAGCGTTATCACTAGCTCGTGAAACGCAAGTGACTCAGCCGGACTCGTCTGGCTGAGAAGCGGCAGAATATCACTGATAGCGTTGCGCGCACCACAGGTATCCGTTTGTGCGAGACAAGCGCTGGCCCTGCCATCTCTTGTTCACTTCGCTGCTTACTCGCATCGCGTTAGGAAACGTCAGGGCGCCGTCTTGCGTACAGTTGTTTGTACAATTAAAAAGCCGCCGTTGTTGTAACCTCTGATGATGTGTAAAGTCATTAATTTTGATTACAACAGAAACGCCGCAGGGAAAGGCCCAAGAAGTCGCAGAAGGTTTGTAATGTGCACCCAATATTATTATAATTAAACGCCTTTTTTAGAAAAATGGTGGCCTAAAACACAAGTCTCAACACCAACAAAGAGCGATGCTAATATTATGAGCATGCGTTACGGACAAAAGATATTCGTGACCCTAAACGAGGGTAGAAATGTGGTATACGCACGCCCTTCGGCCGCTATTGCATATGGCTGCTTATCAGCATAATTTCCGCTGCTCGTCGTGCCACAAATTATGGCGAAAATTTTCTGCAATGGCGGCCCAGCGCAATGACACCCAACGTCAAATTGACGCATATAAAACGGCCTTTCCTGTGACGTCCCTCACGGCATATTCCTTCAGCCAATCAGCAAGCTGACATGGCGGCTATCTTGGACCGCCATCACATATTCGCGAAATTACAGATGCATTGCATGAGCTTCTGTACGCTACCGCTCATTTTCTTTTTGAGACGTCGCAATATAGCTGTCAAGGACCAGAAAAAGTATTAGTCCATAAAATTTGCAGCTTCCACGTAAAATTGCAGTTAGCAAAACTTCGGCTTCCTAGCACAAATTTCTAAACACGTGACCTTTTGACAAATCAAAGATTCAACAGGCTGGATTATGGCGGCCGTTCAGCCGCCAAGCGTGTCGAGAATAGAGCCCAAGATGAAGCGCATATTGAACACTGAAAAAAAGTTTACGCCCTTTGGGGTGTATATTTGTCACAAAACGATAATTGTCATCTGTCAAGCTTGCCCGCGTTTATTTTCTTTAACGCTGCGAGCCCGGTACTTCCAAGTCACGAACGGCATGCGCGTTATCAGCATGACAGAGCAATCTCGACAGGAAAGTATCGAAAGCATCGAAAGTATCGCAGCGTTTTCAAGAAAGGAAACGCAAGCAAGACGGATGACCATTATCGTTGTGTGGCAGATATGCACCTCAATGGGTGCAACTGCTTCTAGAGTGAAAGGTATCCACGACGATGTATTCCAGATGCTTTTCGCCAAGAACCTGCAAACGGTAGCCGACGGCATTCGACTGTGTCAGAGCTGTGACGAACTGCAAAAGCAACGCGACTCCACTCGCGGTGCCTGGTGGCCCGAAGAAACCATTAACTCCTGGCTTAGCGGGACACCCCTTCGTGTTACTTAAAGAGATTAAGCAATTCCTGTGGGAGGAGGTTGCGGGCCAGCTATCGGTTGTACCTTGTACGTATTCTTCGTGCTGCCCCATGTACGTTGCCGCCCTCGATACAGCGCGTCGTTAAAGAGCAAGTTTCTGAAGTGCTATCCGCATCGCCTGCGCTACCATGACGCCAACTCCCATCGCCAACTCCTACGTGCTAACACGCGCATTTCTTTCGTCGCGTCAGCCTGTGCTATCGGTCTTATCTCACGAAACCCGTGGCGCACCCCTGACAACCACCCTATTGCTACTCGTGTATCCATCCAGGCCACGTACCGCAGTTCTGCCGCTGGCGTGGATCTCTCTCTAGTTAGGACGTACGACCAGATAACTGTGGTCGCGTTCACCACGTCGCCGTTCCCTTTCATCAATGCTGCGACGCGCTCGGCCTGTCCGTGAGGAAAACCTGCGCAGCTGTCAAACTTTTCAAGACGTCGTTTGTATCTCTCTAATGTTGCTGCCGTCTACGTAGAAGGCGTGCCTGTTCTAGTCCTTGTTGAAAAGGGATCAATAGTGTCTGTAATGACTGAAAAACTGCCATGAACTCTGAAAAGTAACCACGCCACTTTTTTTTTTTTACTTTGAACACTGCGAGCTCGCTACGAATCCAACCTTTCGTGGCGTACGCAGCATGCTTTGTTATGCAAGATGTTTTGTGCACCATCGAGTACGTTGTCCTCTTGAAATGCTCCCACGGCGTCATACTGAGCTGGCACTTACTGTCTGTTCACCACGCCGTTATCGACTGTGCTCGCACCGAAGGCGACTTCTCGCGGTTGTGTGACCTCGCTTTCGTCTACTCGCCGCCTCTCCTTACAAAAATCTTTGTTGTCACTGACACTACGATACTCCCTTTGTCATCCACTGTGCTATCTCTTTCTTGTGACATCCGTACCTGCATAACAGTACTTCTTATTGCTTTCGAAACCGCTGTACGTCGCAAGTGCTTTCTGGTTCCTTTCGCCGTAGTGACAATTGATGACACTTCCACTGCCATCTGCTTCCAATCCGTTTCCCTGCCCCACCACTTTACTGCGGGGCGAGTAGATTGGCAGTGCTGACGAACTCTATCTCTTCTCGACGTACGTCGTTCCTGATCAACCGTCTTCTCTTCAGATTGACGCCTTTGATGCTTCTGCTCGACCCTCTCGGCCATTCTTTACCGATGCCCTTTCTCGATGCGTCGACGCCCATATTAAGCAGCAGCAACATGCACAGCTGATCTTCTTACTTTAAAGCGTTCGCGTCTGCTTTGATTGCCTACAAACTACAACCGTAGCTTACCACATCGGCACAAGTCTTGAAGCTCCTTTACGACAGCGCCCATAGCGTATGTCAGCGCCTGAGCACCGCAAGTTGATGACACGCTTAATTGCGGCGTCATACAGCACTAAAATAGTGCACAAGCCTCGCCGGTTGTTCTCGTAAAGAAAAAGGACGGCTCAATAAAGTTCCGTGTTGACTATCGCCGGCTGAACAAGATCCCGCACAAGGACGTCTATCCGCTGCCTCGCATAGAGGACGCCTTGGACTGCTTACAAGAAGCCGAATTCTTTTCCTCACTAGATCTGCGCTCCCTCTACTGGTAAGTCCCGATGGCTGTGGCCGACCGCCCTAAAACAGCCTTTGTTACTCGCGATGACTTACGTGAATTCAATGCGGTGCCATTCGGGCTTTGCAACGCGGCTCCCACTTTTCAGTGCATAAATCGATAACATGCTCCGCGGTCTCGAGTGGCAGACGTTCCTAGGTTACCTGGACGATATTGTGATCGTTTCACATGATTTCGAGACGTATCTCAAACGCCTAGAAACTGTCCTAACTTGCATCAGTTCCGCTGGCCTACAACTAAATGTAAGATCTTACTCTAGTGCTCGGAAGCTGCTTAATCTTTGGCATGTGGTCTCCCAATATGGCGTCCTTCCAGATCCAACAATAGTACATGCCGTTTCCGAGTTTCCTAAACGAACCACAATGAAACACACTTCGCAGCTTCCTCGGCCTTTGTTCATATTTTTGTCGTCTCGTTCGTCATTTTGCCTCCATCATGGCACCTTTGACTGAGCTTCTCCGCAACGGCTGTGACCTTTCGGCATGGTCACCAGCCGAAAGGTCCTTCGATGATGCGTTCGCCACATTGTGCTACCTACGTACATCACCTCGGATACTGCGCCATTTAGACCCGTTCGCGCCGACTGAAATCCACACAGACGCTAGCACGGTTGGCCTTTGCGCTGTGTTTGCCCAGCGTAAACCTGAATGTGACGAGTACGTCATTGCTTATGCCAGCCGTGCGCTCGCTACAGGCGAAACCAGATATCCAGTTACGGATAAAGAGTGTCTAGCCATCATGTGGGCTATAGGAAAATTTCGCCCTTACCTTTACGGAAGCCCATTCGACGTAGTTACAGATCATCATGCCTTGACAGATCGATCTGGTTGACTCGTCCATTGGGCATTACGGCTCCAGGAGTACAACATTCGCGTCATTTACCGATCGGGACGCAAGCATTCAGATGCAGACGCTCTATACCGCTCACCACTGCCACCTGGTGTGACTCTGTCTGTGTCTACCTATGATGTGTCCTCCTTAGCCATCAACAACATGCTTTAGAAGCGAAGGAAGGACCCCTGGCTTGCTTCCCTTATCGATTTGTTGAGTCAACCCACGTTGCGTCCTGTCTCGTCGTAAATACGCCGTAAAGTGCCCCACTTCATTCTTCGCGACGGTTTGTTATACCGTCGCAACTATCTTTCCGAACGACGCAAACAGCTGTTGGTAATTTCCCGCCATCTACGCTCTGACATATTCGCCGCCTTCCATGCTGACCCACAGTTCGCACATGCCGAAGTTGAAAACCTACACCCGCCTTCGTCTCCGCTACTAGGGGAGCGGAACGCACCGCTTCGTTCGCCGCTACGTCAAATTTTTGCTCGCTTGACAGCGCCGTAAGAAGCCTCCCCGCCGTTGAACCACTCCACTGCAGCCGTTGTCTTGTCCTGCGTGCCCTTCTGACCGCGTCGGCATTGACTGGCGCAGACCTGTTCCCATCACTCCTGCTTACAACTGCTTGATAATCTATGCCTTCTATCATCTCACGCGATGCGCAGAGACTTCATCGTTGCCATCTTCATCGGCAAGTGACGTTGCCTTCTTCGTCTTAGAACACATCATTCTACGGCATGTTGCACCACGTGAGGCGCTTAGCGACCGAGGACGTGTCCTTCTGTCGGACGCTGTCGAAGCGGTTCACCAAACTGCCATTGCCTACCATCTTCAAACGAACGGTTTGACAGCATGATTTAATCGAACATTGGGTGACCTGCTGTCAACGTACGTCGCTTCCGATCATTCAGATTGAGACCATGCTCTTCCCTCTGTGAGGTACGCCCATAATACCGCTATGCAGACCACCACTAGATTCTCTCCGTACTTGTTACTTTACGGGCACGAGCCCTCATGCACGCTAGACACCATACTTCCGTACCACCCTGAGGGGAATTAGTCGACGACAGTTTGTCAAGCCACTAATTACGCTGATTAGTGTCGCCAGATTTCTCGCTCCTTCACCATTGGTGATCAGCAACGCCACAAACACCATCGCGATGTCTCGAAGTTCACAATGTCTTATAGCCCCAACACCCTTGTAAGACTCTGGATCCTGTTAAACTGAACCGGTCAGTCGACGAAACTTGTTTCAAAGTACCTCGGTCCTTACAGTGTTGTCAAGCAAGCATCCCTAGTGAATTACGTCGTCGAGCCGCTTGAGCCGTCTTCAAATCAACGACGCCGAAGGCGTGAGACCGTGCATATAGACCGGCTACAGGCGTACTATCACCCTGTTGTCGTATCCTGTCCCTAAGTCGCCAGGATGGCTCTTTCCCGGAGGGGAAGTGAATGTAGCGAAGAATATTATAGCTATTTGGAGAAGCATAGTGCGGTGTTCATGCCAGAAGTTGACGATTGAGAAGCCTTAGGTATACGCTATTTCGTCCATTGTGGGTTCGCGTACTGCGACTGTGTCAGTTTTTAAAAGGATTCCAAACGCCTCATTATGATTATTATAATTATTATCACTTCTTCCACGCAGCCTCACGCTGCTCAACTTCTGCTCACGTCGAAATGCTCTTCTTTCCCACGTGAGCTTTCTACTTAAAACGGACGGAGGGAAAAAGCTTTACTGAAAAATGCCCGTGCGAGGTTGTCAGCCCGGGCTCAGGCCACGTGGACATTACGTGCGGGGAGGCATAGCTTTTCCACCACTGCCCGGGCCCACTGGATTGCCCATAGTTTGTCGTGTAGATCCGAGCTAGTCACAGCGCTTAGCCATCGCTCCTCGAGAATGTCTGGTTCTATGTTGTCCTCTACGTGTATTGCTCTGATCTCTGTGCATTTCCATAAGATGTGTGCCATGTCTGCATGTTCGTGCTTGAAAGCTTGCAGTTCCCGTCAGGGTATTGGGTAGAATTTACTCTGTTTAAGTGTGCTGGATTTCGGAACGTTCTGATTTGCAACCTTCTTCAATCTGTTTCTTGAGACCTGTCGAGTTGTTTGTGTCGTTGTGGGTATGCTTCTCTTTGTTTCGTATAGTACGTCAGTATGTCGTGGTACGTGACCAGTCTGTCCTGGTCGTTTGTATCGCTACTTCGTCGTCGTCGCCTCATCCGTGTTCTCCATCTCCTCCCCCCTTCCCCGGGGGGTTTGGGGTATTGGGCCCTCACTGTCCGAGCCATGGTGGGTTACTCCTCACGTGGTTCTGTGGTCCTTCTCGTTGAGGTTGGGAGGGGTGCTCGGGTCCTCTGTGGTTACATCTCCCATGTGTTCCGGGATCCATGAGATATTTTGGTGTGATTTTGCCGTTCTTGAAGTCTTCTGCTCTGCGGTTCAGCATTTTGGCCTCCTCGGTGGAAACCCAGCCCTTTGTGAAGTTCGTAATGGTCGTCTTGGAGTCATTGATAATTATTCTGTCTTGTTCCTGACCGTTCATTACAGCCAATGCGATTGCCCTTTCTTCCGCTGCCTCCGACAATCTGGTCCTTACGGAGCCCGCAGTGACGGTCTCGCACTTTTCGTGTCTACGACCGCCATTGTGAAGAGGGAGGTACCCTTGTCACCGCCGACACCACCATTGTCGTCCCTGTTTCGGGGGTACCGAGCAGCGTCTAGGAAGAGCACTCCCTCCCACGCACCGTGGATTTTGAGGATCGTTTTCGTGCGGCATTTTCCTCTCTCGACATTGTGCACGGTATGCATGTTCTTCGGAATGTTTTCCGTGTTTATTGCGGCTCAGAGGTCCGGGTGAATGTGCGTCTTGGGGAACTTCATTCCGTGCTGACCTTTTCCATGATTCCTCTGCCCGCCTTGGTTTCCGAGAGTTTTTCGAGTTGCACTGTCCTCTGTGCTTCCGCGATTTCGTCCAGCGTCCAGCCCCGAGATGTAGTAACCTTTCGTTTCTTGTGTATTGCGGGAGACCCAGTGCCGTTCTGTGCGCATTTCTAGAGAGTGCATCGATCTTGTCTTTCTCAGCCTTGTTCCAGTGGACGAATGCCGTCACATACACGACGCGGCTGATCGCGAAAGCCTGAACGAGCCGTACCACGTTTCTTTCCTTAATGCCCCTTTTGCTGTTGCAGACCCTCTCTATTAGTCTAATGGTCGCCGCGACTTTCTTTTCGAAGCGCGTTATGGTTTCCTCGTTTGTTCCCTTGGCTTCGATCCAGAGACCCAGGACTCTGATCTTTTGGGCCATGGGTATCTCCGTGCCTTTTGTCGTGGTTATTCTGATTCTCCTTTTTTGTAGTTCCGCTACGTCTCTGGACGGTTTGCCAAGCCTCCTGGGGTGGTAAAGGAGCAGTTCCGATTTCTCCGACGAGCGTTCTAGCCCGATGCGCTCCAGATGATTCTCGATTGCCTCCACCGCCCCTTGATGTCTGTTCTCCATATCGCCCTCGCTTCCTGGTACAAATCGTAATGTCGTCTGCATAAACTGCGTGATTAATGCCTTCTATCAGCTCCAGTTTTTCCGATATTCCGATCATAACCAGGTTGAATACCATCGGTGACACGACAGGCGCGTCCAGTGCGTCCGCGCTGCCTATGTCCCCCTGGATGCTCTCCTCCTCGGTGAATCTGATTCTGGCTGTTCTTCCCGTAAGGAAATTTCTGGCATAATTATACATTCGTTCGCCCAGGCCGAGTTGCGCGATTCTGTCGAGAATAGCTCGTGCTCGAGCCTGTCGAAGGCCTTCTTTATATCTAGTCCGTGTATTGCCTTCAAGCCCCACCCCGTGGTGTCTATGACTTGCTCCTTGAGTTGTACCATGACGTCTTGGGTAGAGAGCCCTCTTCTGAAGCCAATCCTGTTGCTGCGGTATATGTCGTTGGATTCCAGGTAGCCGTTAACTCTGCTCAGGCAGGCAGGCATGCTCTATCAGTTTCCAACGCAACAAGTGAGGGGGATCGGCCGCATGTTCTGAATTTCGAGGTATTTAGCCAGCTTGGGGACGAGGATCACGTCGGAACTCCTCCATTTGTCGGGTATACCCCCGTTCCTTTAACAGTCGTTGATGTAGTCTTTCAAGCGGCTTGTTGCCCGGTCGTTCAGGTTCCGGACCATCTTGTTGGTCACTTTGTTGGGGCCCGGAGCCGACTTGGTTTTGATGGTCGGTATAGGACTGCCTTGGTTTCTTGCTGGGAGAAGTCTCTCTCGAGGTCCTCGTAGGGAGAGCCCGAGTAGTTCGGGCGTTCTACGGCTGGAGGTCTCTCACGGTATAGCTTCACGATTTCATCACCCATCCCATGGATGTCTTCTTTGTACTTGTGTATGATATTGGTCACTTCCGCCTTCGCCGCTGTCATGGTGCCCTAATTGTCGAGCAGGTGCTTGAGAATCTTCCACGTCTTGCCCGTGTTGATACTTCCGTCCATGGCGTCGCATACCTCGTCCTAATCCCCATTGCTTAACTGGTAGCAGTGAGTTTCGATGTTCTTGTTTAGTTTCGCGATTTTGCGCCTTAAATTTCTATTGTGTTTTTGCCCTTGCAAACATTTATGGGTGGACTTTTTGGCTTGTGCTAGGTGCGCGAGCCTTCTGTCTATCCGCGAAGAGTTACCACCACCATCATGCTCGTCTTCTTGTCGAGTCCCCCAGCCGTCCCACATCACCTCGGTCGTGGCCTTTTCTGCGTCTCGTAGCAGTTCCCCGCTCCATTCTTCTATGTTTCCTATGGTTCCTTGTTCTCTTTCGTCTGTTTTTCCAGAATTTGTCCCCAGTCTACTAGCCTGAACTTATTTTTTATTCCCTTCGTGACGCGGGTCTCTCCTAGGGCGATACTTAGGGTCCTGTGATCCCTCCCCAGGTCCTCGAAGGTGTTCTCCCAAGTGATTCTCCCGGCGCTCCTACGCAGCGTTAGGTCCGGTGTGGTGTCTCTATGGGAGCCCGCGCCCACTCTAGTGTGCGAGGCCGGCTCGTTGCGAAGGGCTAGGCCGGCCTTCTTTATGAGGTCGGCCAGGTCTTTTCCCTTCTTAGACGAGTGCCCATATCCCCATTGCGTGTGTGGAGCGTTGAAGCCACCTCCGATGACGAGCCTGTTGTCGCCCGCGATGGTTGTCGTTTCGTTAATGAAATCTTCGAAATTGTGTGTTAGGCCCTTTTTGGACGGGCTCCTGTAGATGGTCAGGACGAAAGTGCTGCTCGCCCTCTTGCTTCGTGGCACGGCTTCTATGAGGATGTGGCTAACGTCCATGATTCTTGCGCGGGATCGCGACCAGTCCTTTTTTGACTAATATAGTGACGATTATGACCCTCCCCGCCCCTTTTGTGCGTTGTTGGCTAAAGCTATGACACCCAAATACTGGTTTTCTCCCAACCTCCCAAAGTGTCATCTTCATAGGCTGGATCCATATTTAAACCTACAAGCGCCATCAAAAGCTTCCCGGTTTGAGGCAACAGTATTGTGCTGCCTGTGGCTCGGGGCGGCATTTACGAAGACCTACTTGTTCCGCATTGGAATGGGGGATACGCCCATGTGCGACTCTTGTGGAACCACAGAAACGATTGATCACATCCTATGTATCTGTTCCCAATACGACGTCGAGCGTGAAGCTCTCCGAACAGCATTGAACCAACTGGACTCCAGAGCATTTTCGGTAATGAAGATCCTTGGACCCTGGCCGTACGCGTCGATGGCACCGAAAGCCACGAAAGTGCTGTTCACATACCTCAGGTCGACAGGTCTTGGAAACCGTGTGCAGACTCGGTGCGAACCTTCAACTGTGCGCGAAACTGTGCTCTCTCTCTCTTCATCTACGTAACCCTTGCCCCAGTGCAGGGTAGCAAACCCGACGTGCGTCTGGTTGCCTCGCTGCCTCGCTGCCTTTCCTATCTTCTATTTTCTTCTCCCTCTCTTCTATCGCAGTCGATGCTTCCCTTTCTGGCAAAACTGTGATTTAAAAAAATAACTCCTGCAACAATTCTGGCGTGCACCCGGCGTGACGGCTAAGGGGCCATGCTGTGGCGCTGCTAAGCACAAGGTGGCGGGCCCGCCATCTCATTTCATTTCATTTACTTTCACCTTGAAGGCCCAGGGGCATTACATAAGGAGGGCCTAAATCCTTGCGACAATGTTAGAACAAATGTACAGAGCAATAAAAAGAATAAACAAGAACAAGCAAGGAAGAATTGTGAAAGAAGGGGAACATCGTGTTGGGGGGGTAAGGGCGGGTAGTATCGGTAATTAAGCAATGCGGTTATTCAACATTTCGTGGCACGATTTACGGTCAGTGCATGAGACGATATCTTATGCGAGACGGTTCCAATGGGTTATTGCGTCAGGGAAGAATGAAGTGTTCATTGCAGATGATCGGGTGATAATGTGTGCTATGGGACCACTGCGGTTTAAGCGGGAGGATGTATACGTGATGGTGGATTTAACAGGGAACGCCTGGAATGTGGATGGTAATAAAATGTGTGAAGCAAGCAGAGACAAGGGATGATCCGGTGAAAGCAAGTGATGGAAGTACAAGTGTACGTTTTAGTGCGATTATGCTGGTTTCACACGAATAATTGGAAGTTATAAACCGAGCAGCGCGATGTTGTATTGCTTTTATACAATAGGTAAAATATGATTGGGAAGGGTGCCAGACAGCTGACGCATATTCTAACTGCGGACGTACGAATGTTAGACATCGTCACAGAGTAGTGATGGTGAAGGAGGCAGAAAAATGTGATTGACGAAACTAGCCTTTTATTGGGCGAACTTGTGCCCTCAAAAGCAGGCTACACTCAAAGAACAATGATAGCGACGAACACAGTCGGCGATCGTCGAAAACCTCATGCGCCGGTCAAGCGCGTGGGCTTTTATACACGAGCCATCGAACGTTCTAGAGAAATCGCTGGTGCCCGCGTGTCCTCCAGAAAATTCTACACCATTCGCGTCGCGCATACATGCCATCAGATTACACAAGGTCCGGTGACAACAGACAGGAGATTGAACCATCGATAACATTCGAGAAAATTCCGGCACATGCAGGCGCGTCCCGAGCTGAGCGATAACATTTGTTAGATGGTGAAAAGCGCTCACCCGTAAAAGATAAACAAGTCGACGTGTCAATATGCTAGCTTTTTTACTGCTGGTGATGCGGTTTTCAGGTTACGCTTTAAATATGCAAGGGTACGTGAAGCATTGGAACAGATGGTGTCAATACGAGTTGACCATGATAGTGTCGATGTCATGTGAACGCCGAGGTACTTTTAAGACGGGGCATGATTGATAGGAGCTGAATTCATTGTGTAGGTGTGACTGGTAAGCTATGCTTGCGGGTGAATCGCAGAGCTTTGCATTTAGTGAGGTTAAGTGGCATGAACTATTTCTCGCACCATACTGCGATGGAATCGAGATCTTGTTGTAGTGCGGTGATGTCATTCGAGCCTTGGATACAGGAATATAGGACACAGTCGTCCGCGAAGAGACGTAATTTATTCTTAATGTCAGCAGGTAAGTCATTGATGTAGATGACGAAAAGTAGAGGCGATAAACCAGCGCATTGTGGCGCACCCGATGTTTCACTGCTAAAGGAAGAATTATGGTTATTTGCAGAGGTAAACTGTGCACGCCCTCTTAAGAAGTGTTCAAGCCACGAAAGCAAGCTATTTGGTATTCCAATAGATGCGATATTTTGAAGTTGCTGATTGTGCGAAATGCGGTCGAATGCTTTCGAGTAATCCAAGAAAATGGCATCAATCCGCTAATAAAGGTCCATGAATTGGAGAATGTAATGGGCGAACTCAGCGAGTTGGGTCTCGCATGAAAGTAGTTTTTTGAAGCCGTGCTGATGAGGGTAAAAGAAGTTGATAGATTCCAGGTGAGCCATTTGGTTGGATGAGATTATATGTTCCAGTAGTTTGGAAGGAATGCTGGTCAGAGAAATTCGGCGATAACTTATAGCGCGAGAACGGTCGCCAGTCTTGAAGATTAGTATGACATGGACATTTTTCTAGTTGTCGGGCAAGTTCTCTGTCTTTAAGGATTGCGTAAACATTAGATGTAGTACCTGACTAGAAATGTTACTGGTGTTAACAAGCATATTGGCGTTAATGCCATCACACCCAGCTGAGGTGGTCAGCTTTAGTGAATTAATGAGACTACATATGCCATCAGGGTTGATCTTGGTGTCCGGCATTAATTTTACTGAAAACCGCGGTACTGGTTCAATGGGAACGTCATTAGTGTTGGAGAAAACTGGGGTGAAGTAGTCGTTGGGAGCAGATGCGTATTTCTCAAAGTTAATGAGATTACCATCCGAATTTGTTAGTTCAGTCGGTCCAGTATGTGTCCTTACTGAAAGTAAGCGCCAGAATTTATTGGGATTTGATGGTAGAATAGTAAAAAGGTTATGATTAAAGAAACTATCTTTCGCTATCGTTAGCTCCTGAACATATTGGTTTGCGCGCAGTTCATATTTTCCTCATGTTTCTGAGTTATTTGTAAGTTTGGCTTTCTTGTAAAGCCTTTTGTTTTTAGTAAGGAGAGCTTTGAGTCGTTTATTAAACCATTGATTGTTGGAGTCGGATTTCATGAGAACTGTTGGTATGTATCTAGCTTCCAACTTGAGTGACACATTCTTATAAAGCTCCCAGTTTCTATCTACATTTCTTGTTAAGACCAGCCCAACCCCTCTTTATGAGATCTTCTCAAGCTCTGCAAGCCACCTGTCTTACTTTAGGGCCCGCATCTTCCTATCTGCCTCGTTTTCACTAATGAGCGCGGCCAACATCTAGAAAATTTTCTTCATCTTGTCTGAGATCTTGTTCAACATGTCCTCGAGGACGTCTATTTTTTGTGCTGGGTCGGGGTCTCTTGACCTCCTGTGTTAAACCGACTTGCTCGTTAGTCTTGGTCTCTAGGATCTCCCACTTGGCGCCCGGTGGATGTGCTACCTCTGCGAAACGGACTCCACGAAGTGCATGCGAAAAGAGAACAGCCGGTACCTTTTCTACAAGCTTAATCTCCGAACAATGATACGTTAAATAATGTTGTTAGAGCAAGCAATTAAACGTTGAGGGCACTGGTGGGCTGGTCGTGAGCTAAAACGAACACTCAAAGCAATGACGACTTCCAGTGCTTACTGATGGCAGCATTATTGAGCAATGAGTTAAATACTGCAGGAAATAGTCTTATCATTAAGGTATAGATACGCCTTCGATTCAAATTAATTATTATTTATTGTTTTCGCTCCTATTCTTGTTGTTTAACGCGAAGCTTCCTTGCCGAGTTCGAGGCATTTTTTTTGTACGTATCTGACATCTAACGTCGAAAGCGTTTAACGGGATCGTGCCGCCATCTGGGAACGGTGAAGCCAAGGGTACTTTACGAGCGCAATGAAGTACACCTTATGGCGACACCGTTTCAAGTTTAGAACCGAGTACCACAACGTGTACAAATACCGCCAGTTGCATGTCATACGTCATCCTCCACAGAGAAATGCACCCTACGTATGCCTTCTTGGAATATTTGCACACTCTCGCTCGCCTTAGCAGGTGCGCATAATGAAGAATCGTTTCGGCTCTCTTCCATCTCAATGTTATATCGCTTTCTCGACTGAAGAAGGTGTTCGCTGGCGCTGAGCTTGCGAAACAAAAGCCCAAGCGGCCCGATGCTGAACATCGTAGGTACGCCGCCGATGCTGCCGATGGCCGACGCTCGAGCCACTCGCTTAGATTAGGTTAGTTGAGATGAGCCCCTCGATGTGGTTAGCAGCCCGTGAACGACGTGCCGCCCAAATCAAGCAGCACAGGGAGAGCACCTTGGAGCTGAACAGGACCGCCGCTACTCAGCAGCTCGTGACGGCGAAGGCGGCTAGAGCTATTGCTCACCCGTACGCTACCGCTAATGCCTTCTTCGAGCAGCATTTCGTCAAAGACCCATTCGGCTGCTCTTGTAGCGTCTGCGACAACCTTTGCTTTGCCAATCTCGATTGAACAGCTTCACGTACACGTAACCTCCCCACTTAATGAAATCAACGAACGCCTCGTTTCGCCTCGTTTCACCTCGCATGCCCTTGGACCTGACCTTGTGGCTGGACTTCCTGTGCCACATTTCACTCTATCTGCTCTACACATTCACGGTGCCGCAAAGAGCAACCATTCGGTGCCTGGAAATAAGGAAGATCTCTCCGAAGAGGTCGAGAATGCCGAAGAACTCGACACCCTCTCCGTAGAAGATCCTATTCAGGCCAATATTACTCTCACTATAAAACGTGTGTAAATATCTCAATATCTACCCTGGAGAGAAAAACACACCCTTGAGCATACTCTCTCCCTACTACGCTGTGGAGATGCCACTTTCTCAAATCTACTTGCGGCATCTGAGGTTCATTCACTCTCAAGTGTACCCCACTGTCTTTGACCATGCCACAAGCGAAATTCGTCGCACCAACCATCGCGGAGTAGTGCTCTTGCATGGGCTGTACATGGCGGTGAAGTGCCTATGATTTAAGATCCCCACTGGGCTTCCGGTTACCTTCAGAAACATTGACGCGGCCGCTGATGCTATGAAGAAGCTCTCGGGCATGTGTATGTTAAGTCCATCATGTGTATAATTCACTGCAAATAAAGGTATTTTTTTCGTATATCATGCTGCTCTTCAAGAATAATCGTAGCACGGAAACCACACTTGATACACACACACACACACACACACACACACACACACACACACATGGTCCCTGAACCAATCGCACTAAGTATGCTTCGCTTTACGTAGATGTCAACTGGACCTGAGTCTGCCTGTTTTTTAATATGTACAGAGTATGCAAGAATCTATCACGCTCGCTGTTGTTTGGTGCAACCTTATGAATGTGCTCATTTTTGTGTTGTATATCCTTTTAAATTCTTGGGAGCGACAACCAGTTCATAAAGATGGCACCATTTGTCGACAGTCATGAAAACCAAGATAACGCGAATAAGCCCATAAACGACAAGGGGTCTCGAAGGACGGTAAGCTCCTTTGATGCGGCAAAAATACTGCTTTAAGAACGATGTCAATAACGCGGTAGTGAGAGGTTCAGTGTTCCGCTAGGAAAATAGGTCGCGCAAGCTGAAACGCGCCTTCGCATGGTCCTTTCAGTTCAGCGGATGCGGAATTGATGAGAGATAGATCGCGGCGGACGTCGGGTATCCATTAAAGCGTTATTTAATTACATGCCTTACTTTTGGGCTTAAAGAATGGTGACTCATCTCTTAAACACTTCCACTGAAGAGAAACTATTTAATGTCTCTGTGGGTGTTCTACGAAAAGCAAACAGACAACAAATCCGCAGCCGCATGGCCGGGTCCCGACCGCAGCCTCGTCGTGACTCGGAATTACGCTTTGTGCACCAGAAAACAATCACGTCGATAGCAATCTGTCTTAAAGAAAATAAAATCTCCAGAAATAAGGTTGCCTGCTATAGCGTAGGCGGTGGCACGTGCGCTTCATGAAAATTTGGCAGAGCGATGCTTCACTTTCGTCACTAAGTATGTCTAGTTCAGTAGCTTTCATTGATTCGTTTCATTTATCCTTGGAACTGCTGTGGCGCCAGCAGGAGCATCGGAAAGATAAAAAAAAATAAGAGAGAGAACGATCTCCGGAATTTAAGAAGCGACATGGTGGAAGGATTACTCAAGCAAGCTAAAACTGCCCGAACAATGATGAACTTTCTTTAATGGTTTCGTAAACGACCCGTTGTGTGGATGTTATTGCTCTTCAAAGTTGGCAAGTTGGGTCGTATCCAGTCATTCCGAGCCATTAAGTAGCAAATGTATATGATGGTTTGATTTGCACAGAAGCCGTATCTCAGAAACTGGGATTATGCCCCCCATCACTCTTGATTATTATCTTTTATGTGAAGCATGCGGATAAGTATTACTTTTCTTCCGAAGGATGAGTGGCTCGTTGTTCGCGAGAAATAAAAATATATTTGTTCTAACCTTGCGAAAGTTAAGTTAGAATCTCATATGGGCAGCCAATATGCTCGACCGTCGACAGCTGGTAGCAAGGGTCATACTTTGGAGCACGCACATCTTGCACCCTTAAAAGCAGCTTTTTTTTTTTAATGTGAAGCCTTCTTTGCGAACTTAAGCCGTTTTGACTCTATCCGTCTATCTCTCCGACAGTCTGTCTGTCTGTCCGTCCGTGCGTCTATCTGTCCTCCTACGTCGTGTGCTGTCGTGGTCGCTTCTTCAAATGCATATATATATATATATAGGCATGGAGCGTCATGAAATGGATGCATACATAACATAAATAACGTGTCATGACATCAATGACAAGAAATATTTGTCATGGCATGTCTTTTGTGACGTAAATGTAATTGACATTATGCCGCCTGCTAGTTTCTTGAACACAATATATATCAGGATATGAATAAAATGCATTCATGACCTGACATGGATGACATGCGTGTCATGACGTGAATACCATGAATTGCATGACCTCACATTAAGAACAAGGCATACATGAGCACGTCCTTCTTGTCATGTGATGCACGCATGTCTCGCCAAACATGTACTGATATATATCCTGTTAAAGAAATTACCACGACGCCATCGTCTGGTGTTATGTCATCGTGCCATTTCATTCATTCTATGGACATCCTGACATATACCCTTGCTAGAAAATAAATTTGACATGAATGACGATCACGTCACGACATAAACAACATGTCATGCACATCATGCCACGAATGTTTTAAATGCATGAGTAAATGGAATGAAGGACTTGTCATACATTTCTTTAACAGGATATGTTCTTGATGTGCATGTTATGACATCCGTAACAAGAATGAGATAAATTCATTACATACATGCACGTTTAGGTGGCATGACATTACCATGACATGAACATAAGCCGAGCCACTGGACCAAGTTGTCCTCTACCTTGGGCTGATGGCTGTATGCTTGGGTTCGAGATGCCGTGATCGTCGTTGCATGGTCTTTCCAGGTGGTCATGATCGGACCCTCGTCTCTGATTTTCACGTGTCATCTGCGCTCGAGCAAGGTGGAACACGTGAGAAGATCCCGACGTTTCGGCCGCGGATCAACGGGTGGTGGTTGCATTCGTTCTAACAGAGATTTAAAAGCCAGAACACGGCCTTTGATTACCCAGTGCCGGATGGCAATGCACCGCCTTCTCGTTTCTACCGTAGCTCGTACCGGACCTTCACGCTTCCTTCTCGCCGTGGCAAGGCCGCTTAGTCAAACATCGCGGCGTCCTTCATCCTGGTTCACATAGTGACTGAGTGCGACATCGTGCTGCATCCCGTTGCACTATGGCAGCGTTATCACGGCTCGGTCAAGGCAAGCAGCTGCACTCTGCAACTCGTTTCAATAGATACATACAAGAACATGGACTTCAGGTTGTGATACAGTTTCGCCATCAAGTCCTCCGTTTGGGTCCCCTAAGTGATACAACGTGATTCCGTCAGAGAGCATTTACTTTCTGCGTTTCCTATACCCATCTTGCACCTCAATGCCACTCGTTCACATCAATTCGATCGTTCGTAGGAATCATGTGATCGTCTTTAACGTCGTCGTTCACTCGGCGCTGCTGTCACAAACACTCACTTGCATTAACTCTAGTTCATTGTACTGGCATCACACGCACAAATACTGGATTTACAAAAACAGCTTGGTCAACCTGGTAACCCCAAGCAGTGCTACATAGCCAGCTGCCTGCAACATGCTTCGCATAACGTCGATTCCCACAGTGCGTGAAATCTGTGCAATTTTTTGTACAGTATGCATGCGCGCTGAGTTATGCTACCAGATTTCCTTCAGCCGTCATCGTCCCGAAAGTGTGACAAGTACAATGTCTGCATTACACTATTTCTTTCATACGAGCACATGAAAATGGCATCTTATTCAGATCTTCGGCCGGGACTCATACAGTTTATGCCATTGCACTGAGCAATGCAGGGTACTAGGAGTCCGTATTTTCGTCGGGGTGGAATGAAGAAACAGCTATGCGGTTAAATTACACTTTGTAAGTATCTGGCTCCCTGTTCCTCGGCGAGACACACAATGCAGGCGTTGGACAGTTTCAGAATAGCGTTTGATGCCCTATAGGCGTATACGTTAAACGCAAGCACCTTTTACGGAGTGCGTCCCCTCAAGACCTGTTTCACGTACATGAACTGAAACGTTAAGAAACCAAACGACAAGGCGGCGTCTGTTGTAATGCGCTAAACATAACCAAGCCATAAGAATAAATTAGCAACCATCCTTTCCTTTCCATATGCCAACGAGTCCCGTCAGGCCTACGGCCTTCAAAATCGCCGAACAATCTCAGAAACTGGACGCTCTCTGCACGCACAACTAAGGCATCAGGTAACTTTAGAGAAATTCAAAGATTTTTTCATCCGTTACTGGTGGTCATCGATAGCGATAGTATAGCAACTTTTCAGTGATACGGCAACCACAGAAGCTGTGGCTACAGGAGCCGTCGTTTGTCACAACGCTAGTTCTTAGGGAACGTTGACATTACATTCGTTATACATGCCAAATAACGTATTTTAACATAGCGTACGTAAACTGCAGAAGCCCAATAACGTATTGAGAGTGCAGAGTGAGGACCAACGTTATTTCTTTACGCACACAATGCGTTTATGTTTGATTGTAAACGCTATTTTCAACCTGTTTGTTATCTCGGATGCTAAACTGTGCAAATTTTATTGTTATCACCTATTTTCTATGATCCCGGAGGTCGATTGTCACACGCTTCGTAGCATGACATATTGCGCTACCGTTGACAAGCCAATGTTACATTATCAGTGCCTGATGTAGACATGATGTGCAAGAAGGATGACCTTGCGACGCGCGTTCTTCATTTCGGTGACCTTCTCTCTCTTTCTAGAGCACGGACCACATTTTCTAAATATCCATTCCATTTTTCTGTCTTGATCACTATAATCCTCCCTCCTCCTTTATGGCTGTGGTAAGCCACAAGGTGCAACGCGTGATAAGAACAAGCGACTGGAAAATAAAAGTGAACAAAAGTGAAAATATCCATCCATCCGGAAGTTACGCGAAACTACACAGCAAGCACATATGAATTTGTCAGACACACAGCTTTGTAGCTGTCGAAAAAATCGCCCTTGTCGAAGTGTCTAGCCCCACGCTACGTGATTCCCAGTGTAGTTACTCTAACTCCGAGTCAATAAGGTGGATTTAGCTGATACTGCAGTCAAGCAAAGTAATCAAAAACTCGAAGAGCGAGTACACTGAATAAGCAAAAAAGTCCTGCAGAAATCGAGGGGAACGTGGACTGTCCAATTTCGTGCGGATAGAGCGAAAGAGAGCAAAATTATGAAAAATGAAGGTAGACTAACCAGACGACAAACACAAGTGAAGAGGTAAATGAGATAGAGAAGGAGAGATAGAAACTTTAATGATATGCTGGAGATGTTAGCCTGGCTGATTTCCTGGCATGCTACATCAGGTGCTGCGTGACAATTAAGATATACACAGTTATGACATGAACCCATAAACAGCACATAGCGTCACAAACACACACACGTATACGCAATATAGATATTGACAGAGTTTTTTTAGGGCTTGTGGCCCTCGAAGAAAACGGCAGTGCTTTCGTGGCGCGTAACGCGCAGGTGGTTCTTTGACATGAGCCGAGAATGTGCCGCAGTTCCAAGTTGCAGTCACGTTACAGGTGTAGTGCCGACTTGAAAGACTGTTTCTCTGACAAGTAGGGGCAGCAGTCGCACAAAATGTGTTGCAGGTCTTCAGGAGGCATTACAGACAGAGCACGTTGGTGAGTCCGCAAGTTCAATCTTGCAATTAAAGTAGTTCGTGTAGGCCACCTTGAGTCTGATGCGGTGAAGGCGTGTTCGGTCTCACCTATTGAGACCTTGTGGCGTATAGTCACAAGACGGATAAATTTTATTTAAGGAACCGTATTATGGCTTGGATGCGGGAAGGTCGGCCACAGGCGCGACGTGTGCCCCACACCAAACGTACGTGTTTGTCTTTCATGCGGTGTTTCTAATCCCAGAGAGGGCCACAAGTGTGTCCCCAAGTGCAAGCTCTGTGGCGAAGAACACCCCACTGGAGACCGCCTCTGCAGAGCCAAATACAAGGTTCCGTACGTCGTGCGGCGACGGCGATGGGAACGCCGTAACGCCGAAGAACAGCGAAAGCAACCACTCGAATCAAGCGCCTTTCCACGCCTAGGACGCTCCCGCTCGCGCAGCGCTTCCCGTGGCGGATCCCGCAGCGCGTCGCGCCATGCTTCACGCCACGCATCACGTTATGCTTCCCGTCATGCCTCGCGTAGCGCATCCCGCGGCCGTGACTCGTCGGACAGGAACAGCTGCGGCGCAAGGCGATCGCGCTCCCGTGACAAAGTCAGCTGGGCCGACGTAGCCAAGGGCGAAGTTAAAGGCAGCAGCGCCAGCTCCAACAGCGCCACTAGTGGCCGAAGCACACCGAGCAGCTGGCAGGCGTGGACTACCAGCCCCTACTACAAGGAACTCGAACAACTCCGCGCAACCAATGCGACCCTGGTAGAAACCACGCGCCGGCTTGCCGAAGAGCTAGCCGAGGTCAAGAAAGAACTTCAAGCACAGCAAGCCCATCCATGGACAGAGCCAGCTCAGTCACCCGAGACACCTACACCCGCCACCGACACGCCACCACACCAAGGCATACAATCAATGGACACAACCCAAGACGAGCCCCAGGAGGAGAAGACCACTGATCCAACCCCCAAGAAACGAGCACGCACCGAACCAACACCCACCGTTGTCCCCGAGCAGAACTCCGACACGCTATCGCACCAAGTCACAGAATCAAAGGACAAAACCCAAGACGCGCCCCAGGAGGAGAAGATCACTGACCCAACCACCAAGAAACGAACACGCACTTCATCACGACATAACAAGGACCTAACCCAATTGGAAACTCAGCTCGAAGCCAAAATTGAAGCGCTCGCCAATACCTACGCCAGCACCGCTGCCGTGACCGACCAACGACTGGCACGGCTGGAGGAACTGATCACCACGTCCTTCCGCACCATACAAGAGCGTTTCGAATTCATTGAACACACCCTCAAGCCCATAGTCCGCAGCCCCATCTTTTCAGCGGAATTCGCCAAACACCCATACCTCCAAGAACAGACGCAAGCCCCACCCTCGACACAACTATGTCCCAACAGCAATCCACAATAGCATCGCTACCAGGCCTCACGGTCTGGCAGTGGAACTGTCACAGTTACAACAACAAGAAAGCAGTGCTGCAACAACATATTACCACAGTAAACAAGAAACCCGACATTATCCTGCTGCAAGAAACGGCGACGGTGACCCCCACCCTCCCTGGGTATCGCGCTCACGTTAGCCAAGGGGAGGGACGGGGCGTCTGCACGTTCGTCCGCAAAGGGCTCACGTTCATCGAGCACCAACTCAAACACGGCCGCAGCAGGGTGGAATACGCCTTCACCGAAATCATCCCAAGCAAACAACGGAAAGGCAGCCTGTTCATCGTCAACATCTACAGTAACCCCAAGCACCACACACAAAAATTCAAGACCCTACTACACACAGCCAGCACCCAAGCCAGAGACAACACGTTGCTGATCGGAGGGGACTTCAACGCCGCCCATCGAGCGTGGGGTTATGTGAAGGACACGGCCAAGGGACGGGACTTATTGCAGGATACCCTGGACCACAAATGTGTGCTAATCACGGACCCCACGCATCCTACCCGCATCGGCAACTCCGTAGCACGAGACACCACACCAGACCTTACGTTCGTAAAAAATGACCACACGGGCAAAGTAACATGGCACAACACGGGCGTCGACCTGGGCAGTGACCACTACATCCTCGAAATTACGATACCCAACCAATTACGGAGCAATACCATTATGCATAAGTGGACGGACTGGGACGAATTCCGTAAGGGGCGCCTCACCACAGCGCAAGACATCACAGAGATCGAAACCTGGACGACGGAACTCCGCGATGCAGTGCGCTCAGCCACAAAGACTATAGAAACAGACGAGGACGTCATCATCATGGACAGCCGCCTGGCCCATCTGATAGAGGCCAAACGTTCGATACAGGCGCGTTGGAAGCAGTACCGGCTGAATCGCAAATTGAGGAAGAAGGTGGCTGACTTAAATAGGGCCATTGAACAACATTGCAGGCTCCTGTGCCGTCAACAGTGGAACGAGATCTGCAACCGAGCTGACAGGGAATTGCATCGCAGTTGTACATGGAATCTATTTCGGCACCTCCTAGACGACACAAAGACCAAGTCAAGCCAGCGCGACCGCCTGGCCCGCCTCATGCACACCATCACACAACAGCAAGGAAAAGACGCTGTTATCAGAAGCCTGGAAGCCAAGTATCTACCAGACACGCCAACGGAAACCCACCCGCCGTACGGAGGGCTGCCCAACGCGTGGCTCGACCGAGACATTACCATATCAGAGGTACGGGTAGCGCTGCACGAGCTCAACACCCGCTCAGCAGCCGGCCCAGATCTCGTTACAAACAAGATGCTACGCAACCTGGACGACGCTTCGATAGAAGCCCTAACCGATTACTTCAATGAATGCTGGCATTCGGGCAAGCTCCCCCGACAGTGGAAAACGGCAAGAACGATCCTGATTCCGAAACCGGGCAAACCACTGGACATCGGCAACCTGCGTCCCATCTCGCTGACGTCCTGCGTGGGCAAGGTGCTGGAGCACGTGGTCGCCAACCGGTGGCAGGAATACCTAGAGAAGGAAGGCCTCTATCCTGACACGATGATCGGCTTCCGGCGCAGACTCAGCACACAAGATGCCATGTTACAACTCAAACAAGAAATCGTCGACAACAAGACACAAGACAGCAAAGTAATTCTGGGTCTCGATTTACAAAGTGCATTCGACAAAGTTAAACACTCAGCCATATTAGGACAAGTATCAAGACTCAACATGGGGGTAACGAGCTACAATTATATTCTAGACTTCTTGACCAACCGCACGGTAGAACTGCACGCCGGAGACCTCAAGCTCCCCGAACACAAGCTCGGCAGTACGGGTACTCCACAGGGTTCGGTCATATCGCCGTTGCTCTTTAACCTCGTCATGATCGGGGTAGCGAGGGCAGTAGCGGGGACCGGCGTCCGGCATACTATCTACGCCGACGACATTACCCTGTGGGCGGTCGGTGGCACCGACGCCAGCATCGAGCAACAGCTGCAAGCGGCGGTTACCGCCATCGAGCAGCACCTTGATGGCACAGGCCTAATGTGCTCGCCCGCCAAGTCCGAGCTGTTCGTCCTCACACCGCTTCGACCGGGACGGAAGCGCGCTCCTCTTCGGGAGTGTGATCACATCAAAATTGTGACTGCATCGGGGCAACGCATCCCCGAGGTGCCCAAGATCAGAGTACTGGGCCTGCTGCTCAACAAGAGCGGCCGCAACGACGAGACCATCAACAAGCTTACCACCAAGGCAATGGACGCCATCCGGCTCATACATCGAGTCTCCACACGACGGGCGGGCATGCGTGAAGACAGTCTCGTGCGCCTTGTCCAGTCGTTCGTGGTCAGTCACATTGCCTACGTTGCGGCCTACCTTAATTGGCACGTCACTGACAGGACCAAGATCAACACGCTGATCAGACGGGCTTACAAGACGGCGCTGGGTTTAATGGAGACCACGAGTACGGCTCGGCTCTTGCAGCTCGGCGTCCATAACACCCTAGAAGAAATAGCCGAGGCGCAGCTCACCGCGCAATTCGAGCGCCTCTCTACCACCAAGACGGGGCGCAGTATACTGACGTCCCTGGGTTACAACCCCCAAGCTCCCAGCCGGCAACCGTGCGAGATCACAGATGAGGCGCGGGCCCACATTTACGTGGACCCCATCCCGAAGAACATGCACCCAGAATACAACCAAGAACGGCGGCAGGCGCGGGCCAAGGCCCTCACCGAACAACACGCCCAAGACCCGCACGCCCGGTATGTGGACGCCGCGGAATACAAGCGGGAAGGCTTCGCAGCAGTGGTCGTTGCGGCGGCTAACGGCACCAAGACAACGGCAGCGAGCGTGCGGTGCACGAACGCCACAGACGCTGAGGAGGTTGCCATCGCTCTGGCGATCACCGAGGCCGAGTGTCGCACCGTGCTCAGCGACTCGAGGAATGCCGTGCGCAATTTTGCCAAGGGGCGAATATGCGCGCCGGCGGCTGCCATCATCGGCAAGCTCCAATTTCAAGACCGCGGCAGCACCGTCCGTATCAAGTGGTTCCCGGCGCACGCCGGCGAGTGTGCTTCCTCACCGAACCACAACGAGACGGCCCATTCGGCGGCGCGAGCGCTTACCTTCCGCGCCCCCGAGAGTGACCGTTCCGTGTGGTGGTTCGAAACCAAGGACAGATTGACTAGTTATGCCGAAGTAACCAAGTGTTACCGCTTAGCTCGACGGACAATGCCGCCTCCCCACCCGGCACTCAGTCGGGAGGAGGCCGTAATCCTAAGACAAATACAGACCGCGTCACTCCTCGCCCCCGCAATGCTGCACGTGCTTCACCCAGAGCTCTATCCGAGTGGGCTGTGTGGTGTTTGTGCAGCGGGTCCGGCGGACCAATGGCACATCATGTGGGACTGTGCCAGGTTCCCGACGGCAGCTACCTCCAAGACTTACCCGCCAGAACTTCAAATTGCACTGCAGTCTACAGACAAGGACTCACAACTATGGGCCGTCCAGCAGGCCCGGGGTGCGCTCGAAAAGCACAAGCCTCGTGACCCACTGCAAACGGGCCCAACGGGGCTAGTGCAGAGTAGAGTATAACCCCGGGTCGACGCTTGGCCAGCGTCACGACTCGTTAAATCGTCGTTTGCCGGCACTTTATTAAAGTTATTCCTATCCTATCCTATGGCTTGGATCTCTGCAGAGGGATCATTGTAAATACGAAGCGTGTGCGGATGCTAGTGCCACCACGTCTTTTCACGAGACAGGTATCTGGACCCTTTCTCTCAAGGGGTCACCTGCAGCTTTGACATTGCACTCAGCCTGGCCGTTGCCTTGAATTCCGCAATGGGCTCGTAACCACTACAACCGAACGTTGTGATGCAGTTCGCAGGCTTTGATGCATAAGCGCTTGATGTCCATGACGAGTTGTTACTTCAGGGACCGCAGTGCCGCTCTTGAGTCAGAGGAGATGACCGAAGACTCAGCATTTTAGTCTATGACAAACAAAAGATGTTCGCAGTGCAGCTAGCTCAGTGGCTGTAGCTGAAGGGTAGCTGAAGGTAAACGAGGAAATGTAAAGACGGGAGTCCCAGTGGGCCTTAATTGCGGTGGGAAAGATTTATAAAATTTCGGGAAGCGTCCACAGTCAACGCACACTTTACAGTTTTGTGCACATACCATTGATACCAACTCTGTATCTCTGCAGAGCTTCGTGCCCACTTACTTTTACTTGTGTTTCAGTGGGGGCAGGGAAGCTCGCTCGGCGCACACTTTTGCCAGTGTTTTTCTCTGCTAGCTTAGGAAATGACTATGCACATTTGTTGTCAAAAGAGAGGCGTGAGTGGAGAACTTGTCTTCATCAGCGAGGTCTCAAAGCCGTCGTTCGCACCTGTAACGAGCAACTGAAACAGAGTACATAACGAAGTACTACATAAGAGTAAGGAGTACGTCACAGGCGGCCTCTCTTGAAGTACTTCGAAACCAAAACTGGAGCACTGGAATTAGAAGGTAGATTCTGCTCTTGATCAAAACACCAGCCTGCGATGGAGTGAACCAAGTAAACCAAGTACATTCTGGCAACAACCCTCTCCTCCACCACAGGTGCCTCGTGCCTGCTCCCCTAGACAACAAACGAATTTGAATCAATCAATGTATATGAAATTGTGCAAGGGTGGTGAGATTTAAGAACCACCGAAGAGACACGATGGGCCGAGTGAAGATCACCAATGAGCTTTGGTGTCGCAAGAAGCAGCAAGCAAGTGGCGTAGCTGAAAAGCTTGCCGATTACCCACCGCGGGTAACACAGTGCTTATGGCGTCCCTCTGCGCAACACGAGGCCATGATTTCGACTCCTCGCCGCGGCAGCTGCATTTTGATGAAGGTGTAATTCAAAACGCTCACGTACATAGATCTGGGTGCGCGTTCAAGAACACCAGGCGGTCAAAATTAATCCGAAGATCTCCAATGCGGCGTGTCTCCCAGTCTCGCGTTGGCACCTTAAGTCCCATGAATCAATCAGCTTGCCGATTATATCACTGTAGAAGTCAAAGAAACAATCGCTGAGGAACAATCACTTGTAAGAAAAGTGAACGACCGTACAGGGAAATTCTCATTCGAATACCCGTGATAATAAACATAAGGACTAATAAAAACGGGATAAACTGGGGGGCAAACTGCACTATTTATATAAGTTCAGGGAAAATGCGTGAAGCGGGGCAAGCTTAGGAATTGGCGCATGACTTCATAATATTAACTGGCTTCCAATGGCACTCACTGTCGCGTATGTACACTTATATAAAGCAAACTCGATGCATTCATTGTTATGAATACGAATAAGCCCGCTGAGACAGAAGAAACTCAACAAGGACGGATAATCAGCCATAAATACGCTTCATTAGGCCGTCTTCGCTGGCTATTCTTTGGATTGATATTATTCTTGATGATTGATTGCTCACATAAAACTAAACTACAGAAGGAAACATGGGCAGGACAAGTGCACTCATCTTGTCCGTGTTTCCTTGGCTGGTTTGCATTCGAGCGCGACGTCAACCATGCTGGCGTGAAGATGCGTATATAAATTGTCGAAAGGAACGACACAGGCGAAAACAAACGTCATATGCCCCTTTCCTCCGGTTTTATTTCTGATGGCGGCATATGATATTCCCTCGGGTTTTATTTCCGTAAGATACCATCAAAATGCTAGAAGAGGCATGTGCAAGAGCAGAGGCAGAACTTTTGCGGGGAGGTTAACCGAGGGCATTTAAAGAAGAACTTGTCTTTGTAATTCACCCCAGCTGGGACGCCCACTACAAGTTCCGGTTGTGATCAGTTTCCCCAAGTCTTTGTTAAAGCTGTGGCCAAAGCAGGGTAACATGATTCAGTGCCTTCTTCTCTAGCTTTCTCAAGTCACGCACACATGCAGGCAGCCGGTTGCTAAACACGGCATCCGAGAAAACAATCCATCACGGACAGCAAAGTGCGAAGAATTCGTGGCAAGGAAAAGATCGCAAGTGATGTTTTGTTTGACGAGGGAGGTACAGGCCGTCCTCCTCACGCCACTGTCGGCTGCATTACGTGACACAACGTCGTTTCGCTCTGTGAAGACGCCATAGAAAGCGATGGATGATGGGAGACGGACTTGAGCACACGCGAGGAGAAAATGTCCTAGCGAGCACGCTCGCCGGCAACTGCAGCAGCTGCTGTCGCAACGTTCCCCTCCTGAGAGTGAGAGCTGAGAATCGGGCTCGTACAGCGTCGCAATCATGCAATCGGTGTAGTTAGATTCGACAAGGTTTGCACCGAACTAGAAAGTTGAACTGAGCAGAGCAGAACGCTCAATGCACAAGCGGGCCCGGATGTGCCTTCTGTTTAGAATCTTGCAATTAAAGGCGATAGCACTTACGTACCAAATAGATTCGGTCACCATCCCAACGTTGTGTGGCAGCTAATACCCTGTCTTTGGGAATTTTTCTTCGAAATTCGCCCTAAGCACGGCTCTGCTTACTCGCAGAGTGCATAATTCGGCAACGCTAGGAATGGGCTGTAATCTTCATTCATCGTTGCATACTAATTTCTTGTGTATTTTGTTCGATTACTGCTAAGCGGAGTTCACCAAAAATAAGATGGCGGAATCAGTGTTCCCCAATCTCTCGCAACAACGACAAGAGACAATGCATACCTTTATGCACTCCAGAGCATCCTGTAATATACCTTGCGGCATTACAAAACCGACGCGCCATGATGGCGTAGTGGCTCCGGCGTTGCGCTGCTAACCCCGAGGTCGCGGGATCGAATCCCGGCCATGGCGGCCACTTTTCAATAAGGGCGAATTGCAAAAATGTCCGTGCACCTTGCAGTGGATGCACGTTAAAGAACCCCAGGTGGTCAAAATGGATCCAGAGTCCCCCGCCACGGCGCGCCTCATAATCATATCGTGGTTTTGGCACGTAAAACCCCAGAATTCAATTTATGTGCTTTATGAAAGCGACAGTCCGAAAGACAGCGGGAAGTGCGCTTGCACGCGAATATTAGAGTGTAACAGAAAATAAGGTACATTTCACATGGATCGATGATGCTTACGCATGCGAGAAAGCCGTACTAGAGGACCACGTTGCTTGAAATCGCTTTACCTACTATGTGCTAGAGTACTTTCGTAGCTGCTCCTAGCGAAGAAAGACGACTCTTCATTATTATTTTAAGTTATCCTTACTGAATAGCAGCTTTTCTCTTTATTAGGAAGTATTTGTGTACTTCTTGCAGACGCACTGAAACCACCTTTTTGTTGGGCTAATTGTTCATCATTTAGCAGAGATAAGATATTCAAATAAACCATTCACTATCATGTGCAATTTCCTTCGGGGGTTCGTGTGCTTTAGATGCATCTATGAACCGAGATGTATGGACAGGTTCAAGTCTCGAATGTGTTCCAAGTCCTAAAACTCGAGTGTGCGTGTACATGTCGTGAACCGAGTTGACGATTGCGGCTCATCTCCGGCAAGTAGACAGAAGAAGATGTGGTCTGGGCGAGTATGGTTCGTCGATGGCGATATCGGCGCAAGCAGCTATAGCACGAGTACGACTCGGGTTGGTAATTAAAGGTTTGGAAAGCTGCGTCGTAAGTCTGGGAGGCGACGTAAAGGCCTAATGCTATTCCGTACGCTCGTTCGTTTACCACAATCATCCAGGTTTAAATTCGACCCCAAAATACAGTAGTCCAGTACCTTTATTTTTATATGCAGAAATAATGTCATCAAATAGAAAAGCAAGGTTATTAAGCGATTATAACTCGTTCATATTGTAATTAGGTTATATTGTCACGTGGTAGTGACGGTGAAGAAAGAAGCAGTACGGTGGAATACAAAACTAGCTTTTATTGGGCGAACCTGTGCCCACAAAACAGGCTACACTTATAGCACAACGAAAGCGGCGAACACAGTCGGCGATCGTCGAAAATCTGATCTGCGGGTCAAGCGGGTCGGCTTTTATAGAGCAGTCGTCGAATGTTCCAGACTAATCGTTCGGACCCGCGTGCCTTCCACAAAGTTCTACACCATTCGCGTCAGGTGATGAAATCAGATAACATAAGTCTCGGCGACAACAGACAGCGGATCGATAACTTTCCAGAAACTTCGGATACATGCAGGCGCGTCCTACGCTGTGCGATTACATTTGTTAGGCGGCGAAACGTGGTTGCCCGATAAAGATAAGTACACGTGTCAATATATTTATATTGCAACGCCGGCCAAACAGCTGAGACTACTTCGTTTCAACTTAGGCGATGCTAAATGTTTTTTGTTTATATTTTCGGTTGCTCAGGCTTTATCTTCTTTGTTCAGATCAAGCTTTATGTTGCCGAGCGATCGAACAATCTTGTTTTTAGAAGTTGAAATGCAAATTAGGTTTTTTTTTTTTTCACTCGTTACGATCGTAAGTCAGTCGATAGACCTCTTAGTCACTGCTTTCTCAAGAACCGGTATCAGTGGCATCGTCAATCTTCATCTGATCTCAAGCAGAAGTAGAAAAGCTAAGGCTTTCTCTTGTGTCAAGAAAAAAGCGATGAAGCAAGGCGATCGGGGGGAGATGTGGTTCGAAAATGTTAATGTGCACCGATGTACCGCCATACAATGACCTCCAAATTAAGAGTGAGGCCACTGACCTACCTTCGCGTTTCTTCAATATTCGTAAGCATCGACTGAAAATCTAAACCTAGCACAGAAGTTTCTGCATACGCGTAACCGTCTCGTTGATAAGTCAAGTCCCTGCTCGCTTAATCACTGGAATACTTAGGATGTCCAACGTTCTTCTGGCCGTCAAAAAAACATGGTGAAAGTTTCTGATTTCCATAATGTACACGTAGGGGATTGGGCTCAAAGAGTGAGTAGAGAATTCATTATTTTTTTAATGTTTAAAACTTTTTAGAGTGTGTAGGGGGCAATATAAGTAGAACAGTAGCTTTCCACTTTGCTGAAAGTACCCCAGTGTGCTTCTTCACCAGAATTGATAAGATAACTAAAAAAATTGTCTGCGACATCTTTAATCAACTTTCTTTCCTTATCGGTAATACTATATCAAGTGAATAAAATAATCAATAAACATTCCGGATACGATTCTTTTTGTCTTGTACGGTTAAATGGTCAGGGAGATTTCATTCCTTACACTGCGTCCTCTGTGCGCGCCAAGTGTAATAAGGCAACTTACGGTAGCTTGTTACAAAATGTGTTATTTCAGCCGGTCATCCAGTTGTGTCTGATATAACTGAATTTACCAACAACTTCACGTAAAATGCGTTAAAAATCGTGCAGATTTGTGTGACGAGGCCGCAACACACTAGAATAGAGGTAACTGTCTTTAATACATTACAAATTTGCTCAATATTTAGTGAGAGATTCTGTGAAACATGTTCTCATGTATACGTGTTGTACATGCAGCAGCATTGTTTGCATTTCATTGCAGTGAATAAGAAGACAGTGGAGTAACGGTAGGACATTTTAGGAATTGTAAATGAAAGGTAACACAACATAATCGTAAGACAAGATAGACAAGATATTTGGTGTCTTGTGTCGATGATATTCAGCTCTAAACGCGCACGAAAACGTGTATGCACTATACTATAATAATAAATGTCATTATGTAAGCGGCGTATGGTTATATTATTGAAAAGGCAGCAGGTGTAAAACTACATCCTTTATATACTCTTCAGCAAAATACACTGTACGTACCTTGTGCGTAATTTATAATGCAAGCAACTCCAAAGCTAGTCCAATACATTGCTCCATTTCCAGGTTCTCCGCCATTTGTAGCAGCGGCTTAACGCATTCTCCAAAACATACAGTTGAGAGTGCTGCAGGCTTAGAATGCACCTACAGAGCGGTTAGATGCCGCAGTCCGAAGAAATTACGCATATCAGGCGTGATGATAACTTATCTAACGTACGCGCTTCAATTTATTCCGACAGTATACACAGCCTAATAAAACAGGGCATTGACTGAATATCAAACGCATACGCAGTCAACTAAAAAACATTGCTGTTAGCACATGGTCGGTGCATAAATACTATTTTAACGTAGCGCGTGTATGTATACTTTACATTGTAATTAGCTAGAAACGTGGTTCAACGCACACGTCGGGAAAACAGTCTATTTTTCACGCAGTCAAGATGTTATATAGCGCTTATTCGGGAGTACAATCACTATGACGCAGGTAGCTGAATGAAGCACGATAAGCATCAGATTCCTGACACCGTTGGTTGAAGTTCTTTTCACTCACACTATAAAATTCACCCCGCCATATCTTGTAAGATCATTCATGTGCCTTTTAAGGTTACCCCGTCAAAATATTACACCAGGTGTTTTTTGAATGTCAACAGTTTTTACAAAATTGTCTATCCCTGTATAGTAAAAATCTAGTCATTCAGCTGGATTACTCCCAAAGGAGAACATTGCTTCGGTAAAAAATTCAGAATGTGCAATTGACTAGTTAACGAAATCTCAGTAATCAACTATTTAACTAAATAGTTCTGGCACATACCGCAATTTAAGAAATGAAGTCAGTGAGTCCACAGAGCACATCTACTTGGAACGAATTTCGAATGGGCCCCAGCTTTGAGATAACCGTGGTCAAACGTATGGGAAAAATGCACTGCTGTTCTATTTACTTTTTGAACAAAACAACATGTCGTCTTACATGTTCAGCCTGAAAAAATAACTAGAACATCATTACGTTTGATAACATGTTTTAAGAAAGCATACTTCGAGACGCGCTATCCTCGGAATTCACTCCAAATGAATATGTCGTGCGAACTCACCGGCCATAACTAGTAAATTGCTATATGTCGCGTAAATTAATTAACTTAAAAGTTAATTAGCACAGCTTTCGCAATTTTTTTCAATAAGTAAACCATGCATTTCTATTTGTCGTGCAAATAATGTCCGCCTCTTAATATGGTCCATCTTAAAATGTAGAATTCTGCTGCATGCCACTGGCGACGTTTTAACTCTTGTATACAACGCCCTATATTAGAGTGCTGCCGCGTATACTTTACGCGGTATTACGAAGAGCAGGCGAGAGAAAGCTTGCGAAGGAAGCGTAGATGAAGTTGACGAAGCGACGACCATTGTGCAATTTTCCGGCCGAGTTCATGTCCTCTATCATGTATTTGTTATGCCTGTACATATGTAGCATATCGGTGCTTGGAACGGTTGTGTTACTAATCGTCCGATGATGTGGTTCTGTACATATAAAGTTCTGCTAACGAGTTTCATTTCCTGCCGCACCAAACAGGCTTTAATGATAGCGTGGTGCGGAAACACCATAGCATTCAGATTCTCTACATGATAAATAACTTCGGGCCAGTGAATATTAACCTCGAATGCCTATGCATGTTTCCGCCTCCCCACCTAAACACAACTTTGGTTTGCCAACATCCCACAAATGCAATTATTCCTTGACTAAACGTGTTGCTTATACGTGTACCGCTTTCAGAAACACACGTGGCTGATCCCTGAAGATAGGGTATTAATGGCTTGCGTGACATATGGGAGAACTATGCATCATTAAGCACCTTTGCATATTGATAAAAAAATCTGTGTGCGGATCTCCTGTTTTGAAGAATACATAAAATATGTAAGGAAATAAGAATGAGACGGTCCGTTTAGTCTGGTGTTTTAATGACCGCCTCTTCTCTTCCTGCACCCCTAGTCTCGGTCGTCTTCTTCCTAATCTTCAGGGAGGATACGCTTCAGGCACTTCACGCCCTCCGCGGCTTTGATTGTCTCCCCTCATGGGGTAACATGGAATCATGTTGCCAATGGCACTGGATTCAATGTTCTCCCCTGGTGGGCTTCATAATAAATGACTTTCAGAACGCCTAGCTGTTTCACTGCTTTGGTCACCACGTATAGGCCGATGAATGGCGACTTCAGCCGTCCAAACCTTCGTGTACAATGACTAAGGCCCAAATTCAGAAAAGTTCATTTCCTTCAACGTTTTGCGTCCTTATACAAGGATCCTTTCATGCTTCCCTGCCTCAGAGGGTGCGCGCAGAGCGACAGCGTATAAGCCCCCTTCGCCAGTCCTAGGGATAGAAGAGAAGCCCCTCAGTAAGGATAGGAAGGCATGTCACCGATCTGGGTCCGATGGTTCTTGTGAACAACTGTAACTAAACGCCTTTAATCAATCAAATAAATTAATGTTGTCTCCATTATTCTTGCACATACTATCTATGGAGACCTACAAAAGCCTTTTTTTAGCACTTTCGTTATATAATAAAGAAAGCGGATGAGGTCTGGCAACAGCACTCTCGTCATCGCTACGCAGATACTTGGAAAAAGCGCGCATCTTTCGTTGTGTTTTCCCTCGAGCAGCGATTGTGTTGCGGTACTTCATGCTTTCGCCTGTTCGTGTCAACGGAAGGTGACGAAGCGCTTGCGCAAACGCGCATAATGTGTCAAGGCATTGTAGAGGAACCCTTGCTCAGGGAAAGTAGCCAGGAAAAGAGGCATGAAGGTAGCGTGTGCGCTGTCTTGCGGAGATGAAGCACCAATAAACCCTACATTGACAGCTCTTCAGTAAGAAAACTTCCAGAACTGACGTAGGGCATCCTAGCATCAATTAAAAACTCCTTGTTAACGTGAGGAACATTTCAAAATTCGCGCTTAAGTGCCCTGGTTCAACGTCCGGAATTTTAGAGCGATGTTTTGTGTCGTAACATTTCTTAATTGATAGGTTGCACTGCTACTGTCGTTGCCTTCGAAAGTTTTTGTATAATAACGTTGTCTACTATTCCCAGCAGGTGATCTGCTGGTAGCCATGGACTGGATTGTAGCTTCTGCCAGTAGCCATGAATTGTAGTTTCTTTCCGATTTGCTGAAGGTGTATGAGCAATATCCGATTACATTCATCTCTTTGATAGAGGAATGCCCGAAAATTCGAGGAAATAAGAATGAGACGGTCTGTTTAGTCCGCCATTTTAACAAATTTCCTCTTGTGCTGTTCCCACACCCCCAGTACCGATCACCTTCTTCTTTGTCTCCAGGCAGGTTCCGCTTTAGGCACTTGACTGAATATACCTCGGCTTTGAATTAGGGTACGAGTGGACCCAAAGCGACATCACTGTTATGCAATGCGTCAAATTTATGTGTTCGTTCTCGTGAGCAGTCATGTTCCTTTATCACGAATGCGAACGGTATATGAAATAACGCCGCCTTACGGAGAAATGAATTGCACTGATTCTTGTATAAATTGCTTTGCTTCATGATATATTTGTGTGTGCGATAATGGCGCACTTAACTCGCAACACATCAGCAAGCTTGCATACTAAATATTGATGCATAAACTTTTGCGTTTTTCTTCGCTATGAAATTTTTAGAGCGAAACATTACGAATATTTGAGGTAGAGTCGTGTTCGGTATGAATGGCAACATGTTGCCGGGAGTCTCCGGAGCTTCAGACACAACACGGCGGCACAAACATACTAAAAATTGGAAAACTAACCGCCATTACAGCTCCATAGGTCTTAAATTCGGATCTTACTGCACCGACTGTTTTTACATTATTCTTCGTTGAACACCTTCACTGAATTTGTGTTAGCTGGGACACCCTGTATCGACAATAGTCGTTAAATAGTGTAAGGCTAAAGTCTACGGATTAGCTATAGACTGGTCTGCAGGAATTGTCTGTAGACAGTCTATAGACTCATGGCCTTAGATTTTTTGTAGACTAGTTTATAAGATGTCTTAGTCTATAGTCACTCGACAGACTGTCTATAGATTAATGAAAATTCACGTTTGTAGTCAAATGTCTGCAGAATGTCTGCAGACAAAAGTGTTAGGGTTATATACTTCTATTTTTGTAGACTGAAATCTATGGAATGTCTTCTGAATTTTGAAATGTAGCAATATATAAGTCGTACATTACCTGTGTGTGCACTTGCCATCTCCCTGCTTCCCTCGACAAGACTTGTGCATTGCATTTGTCCTCGTTACTATATTGCGTAGACGTCTCAGACTGTGCATCCGCCTGATTAGTTGTTTTCATATCGGCAAAGCTTGAGAGCTGTGTAGTGCATAAACATAAAGCCTGCATGAGATTAAAGTTATGACATTCGTTGCGGATACACAGAAACATTGCATGAGGTTCCACGCTGCATGGAATTATAGGCGCCGCGTTCGGTTGCATTGGATGTATTTGACACCGCTTGACTGAAGCTCTGCTTCACATGTATTCGTGCACACCGCCTGACTGTAGCTCAGCATCTTCGTACAGCTCAGCTTATTCGTACATGGGCTTTAGACCTGCATATTTTTAAAGTGAATATTTTTTTGCCTCTTCTCCCCGCCTTTCGGGTGCTGGATGCTGGCAGTCTTGCACGTTTGACCGGTACCGGACATAGTGCATGCAAAGAAGCACTGGATATGGTGCAAAATTACGCGGCCCGGGATGGCAGGCGATGTAGCTACGTAAGCGCGGACGTGACCTCCAACACCAGCTCGCCGTCGTCGCAGTGCCGTCATTGTCATTCCATTGCTTTTATGCCATTGTGATCATTCTTTCGTTGCGATGTTGCCTTAATCCGTCAGGCATCTTCACCTTGTCGCCATCAATGTGTTGTCGTATCGTTGTCATCCCGCCGTCACTATCCAGCCGCCGTCTTCATTCCGTGGTCCTAGTTGTGTCGTTGTCATTTTATCGTCGTCATGGCATCGTCATCATACACTTGCCGTCACGCCATCATGGTCATCCCAATATCATGCCTTTGTCGTCCCGCCGTCATCATCATTCCGTAGTCGTAATCCCTTCGTTGTCCTGCCGACGTCGAGAAATCATTGTCACTACCTTAACATCGTCATGCTATTGTCTTCGTGCCGTCGTCTTCATACTATCGCCATCTTTCCAGCCTCATCTTCCTATTGTCCTAACGCCGTCGTAGTCGTGCCGTCGTCATCAATCATCGTCGTCATTTCAGCATCACCGTGCCACTGTTGTCATGCCGTCGTCGTCATACGGTCGTCATCTTTCCAGCTTTGTTATCCTATTGTTGCAGCGCCGTCGTCGTCTTACCATCGTCGCCCCACCGTTGTCATCATGCAGTGGTCGGGATGCCGTCAACGTCATGCAATTGTCCTCATTACGCCATCGTCATACTGTCGTCCTAATGCCGTCATAGCGCCGCCATCATTTCGTCCAAATGAATATAATGTCGTGCCATTCCAATCGTACTGCGGTCATTCAATCGTCATCATAGCGTCATCGTCAAACGGCTGTCGTCGTGCTATCTGGTCGTTTCATCGTCGTCATCGTGTCGTCGTCATTAATTCATGGTCACTCCATTGTCATCATTTCGTCGCCGTCATTCGTTCGTCGTCATGCCTGAGATACACGTTATCGAGGGCAACATGTTTATGTTGAGCAAGGCGCTTCCCATTGAAAACGTGTCCAACTTGGCCGTGTGTTCAGTGCTTGCAAAGGTTCGGTAAGCAAGAACAGCGCTCTACGCAAATACCGATGAATTTAAAGCTTCGCTTATATCGATACCCACAGATTGTGGGTATCACATTCCTTTTCACTTACTTTTTCATCCTGCATGCAACGACATAGTCTGCGAACACGTTGGCCCAATGTTTCTGTACTTCTTGTAAGTCCTTTGATTTCATGATGCGTGCGAGTTATCAAAATCACCGAGGCTTCATTCTAGACACCGTATTGCAACGTAAAATTCAGCGACTATAGTAGCTGCACAAAGTTAATCATCGTACAGCACCACAGCTCTACTTCATATGTTCCGTAGTGGAGTAATGGCACAGTCCTGAACCATGTGGAAAGCATTATTTGGTTTGCTTAAGGGCTATTTTCTAGTATGAAAGAATTTTCTCCATTTTGTTTATTTTGCTAGCTGAAAATAGAACTAATTCAAGCCACACAAATGTGAAACAGCTTTTTGTGGGTATTCACCGTGCGACTGCGAGGTAGCAACAAGTAAAGACAAATACTATAATAAAGCTATGAAGCTGCATTTCTGGCCCATCTTTTGCCTGCTAAACAAAAAAAGGCATGAAACGAGAACAATTGTGATGGCGGACAGCCGTCTTCACAATTTACTGCTGCTGGTTCGCCCCCAGTTGGCTTCCCTCTCTGGAGGACCGCACCAAGTGAAGAACCAGTCACAATTAATCTAGCTGAAGGAGGCAGTAACTGAAACCAAGTGAGCGTTTACCACCAGCACTGCTATTACATTTTCTCTTCTAGGGAGCACAATGTTTTACTTAGTACTGAATAATAGATCATGCAACGCAGGGATCAAATACGGATGGGAGAAGAGGGGGCACAGATGTTATGGGCACAAGTACCATCTTGTGTTCCTGTACTGCTACATACTATTTTGTTGTCCCCATCACGCCATGTACACAACTCTATCCAACGACTTACAATTTGTATCTGAAGCTCTACACCCCTACAGCAGCGTCGCTAAGCGCACAGAACCCCCCCCCCCTTTTTTTTTCTTTGTGTGGTCGCGATCACGTGCCTCCATCTTTATCTGTAGTTAGAACGCTTTGTTGGGCATTTGCTGCAACACGCTGACGAAGGCACATTTCTAAGCGTATTCATCACAGTCTCTAGACAGTATCAGCTTCTTGGGCTAGATAATAATAGCGCACAACAACGGGAGTTGACAGTGCACATAATTAAACAAAGCACAAGATGTGTGTTATATCTTTTCGTCGAATATCACGGCAGTAGGCAGGGCTTCGGCGCATGCGTAATATAGTAGGGGAGTGCAGGCATGCTTCAGGTTCACGCCTTCAATTGATGACAGTCGCGATCGCCTTTTCACTCAGAGTGCAACGGTCACAAAGAGACGGGGCTTGTGACACTGTTTCTGAAATTGTAATGCCCTTGGTAGGTTACCCCGCTCGCCGGAATCATTTTTTTTCTATTGACAGTATGCCGCTTTACTGCTGGCAATGAGAATAATGTAGTGTAAATACCACAGCAACGCCTTCATATTCCCGACTCATTTAATTATCTGTATTTTAAAAGGTTACGGATTGGAAGGTACCTTAACACAAAGGTGCTCTCGACAGGTAAGGATTCGTTGAAAGTACAATCCTACAACTCCGACGCTTTATGTTAAACGTTAACCAAATTGACTGTGAAAATGGAAATACACAATTTCTACGGTGAACGTTTCCATTTTCTTAACTTTTCCACCGCAAGGTGCGTTTTGAATGGTAGTAAAATGAGGAGCACGACAGACAAAAGCAGAGTTCATTTCAAAAAACAGAAAGCTAGCCTACAGCTATAAAAATGCTCCTTAAAATGGAGACAAACAAAATCGTATACAACTGGATAGGCTTGATCATCTCTGGTATTTTTGCCAACTGATAGGCCAGTCCCTCTATATTATTTTAATTTGCGATTTCATCCTGAGTTATTCGCTTCCATTCATAGCATGTCATCATTTCACTGTCGTCCTGCACGAAACACCGATCATGGAATGTTCATTGCGTGCAAAATAAAAATATAAAGAAAAGCCGCTTAATTGCGTGAATGTGCGTGGAGCAAGCGATTGCGAGGTTCAGCAGCGAGGGAGGCAACGTTATGCGTATCCTGATATTGGTTTGATGGCTACAATAAAGGAAAGAACAGAATCAAGATAATCAGGCTAAAAACGAGTGAACGTTGAAACAAACAATCAGTTCTTCGCGCATACAACTACCAGTGAAAAACTCAGCCACCAAGCTTAGGCGAGCGGGTGACCTCCTCGTTTTTTTTCATCTTTTATTGTTATGGACCAAACAACTAAACACAATGGAGCTTCACGGCAAGGAGTAAAGAAAGCCCAAACACATCCGCTTGCAAACAAGCGCTAGGCAGCCATATGTCTCAGGCCTTTGCAACAGGCTAGACACGTAGAAAAACTTTAGAGTGTCGTGAAAAACTCAGAAAACATTGATTAGCAAGATTTTTGGCACCAGTGGCACAAAAATACTGAGAATGCGACAACAATAGTCTCGGCACGCCTACACGCATTATCGACTTCCTGCCAGCTGATCTATGGGAGTTTGCAGTTTCTGTGAATAAGTTATCTTGAAAAATCATGAATAAAACACCCTTGCTTTCTCGACGCCAGGCAACCCCCCCCCCCCCCCCTCCCGCCCCTTTGATGGAAATCTACAGAACGGACGTGTCTCTGGTGCCATTGTTGCAGTAAAGCACGACATCGCTGCGTTGGCGTCGAATTATATCGCGGCGACATATAAGCAGACCTATTAGACCTGGGGCATATACTTCAAAGAGCGTTCGCATTTGCCAAATTAGTCACATGACCTTCACGGGACCGCACTGCAACGAGCATATCGAAGACGTCTTTTTTTTTTTTTTTTCACTAGCAGTATTAAACGTCGTTCTTCACGCATTTCTAGTGGTGGGAAGTTTTAAGACTCCAGTATATCTTTCTCTCTTCAAGCATACTCGAACACTGAAGTGGTTAAGCTCTAAGGATGAACTATAGTATGGTTTCATGTAATTAAGCGAAACTCACAATAAAGTTAACATAATGATGGAAAGAAGAAAAAGGAAGGACCAAGAGGAGGTGGTGGACGGATTGGTATTGCCCTCTTTTAACGCCCTGGGTTTCCTTAATTGACGCCGAAATTTAATTTACCAGCTTTTTGGCACATACAGTACCCAGCCACTTAAGCGCTGCTTCATAACATCTCAGCGCTCACTTTTGTTTTTCTTTCTTCTCATTCATGGTTTTGTTAATTAATGTCTTCATTTGTAATTCATTTGTAAGGTATACCGCAACATTAAGTGTTACTCAGACATACCTACCGCTAAAAGGAAGGATACACACACACAAAAAAGAAGGCACATTGACGGTGGCACGACTGTCAATCTAGCTTCCTTGTTTGTGTGCGTCCTGTTAGAGGCAAACATGTCTTCCAGCAATTGCGAACTAATGCAAGAAGCAATTTTTGTGAACTGTGACGCCAAATTAGTTGGGTATTGCACATCATTGTAAATATTCTCAATTAGGAAAGAGCGTTTGGCAAAGCTTATTCACATGCCCGAAGATATGCACCAAGCGTCGGGGATCACGGAAACTTGAAACCACATTTCACTGGCAATGAAAGCTTTCCCAGTCATCCTTACAAAAGATTGACCAACTATAGTGATGCTAAATGCTACGCTAATCCCACATCATGGAGCAGATGTCGGGTTTTTGCAGAGTTAAAGCATATTTACTTCGTTTCATTGCATTCTGAAGCGAGGCAAGGAACTTGGAAGCTCAGTCGGCCTGCTGTTGTTGCAAACGTTCCTAGATTTCATCCTTTCGGAAGGAGTCTGACAACAGAGATTTCATATATGCATATTCCGGTTATCAACGTTTCACTTACGCAGCAATCAAGGGCCGGCATAATGTAACGATTTTATTTTCCAGTGGCACTGCTCCGCGTACGTTGTTACGGAGATCGGTCAGCCATGATCGGCAGGTGATAAGAATGATAATACCGCGGCAGGAATTCTGGCATAATTTTCATTTAGGAAAGCAGAAGGCACCAGTTTAATATCCGCCAGGGAATGCGGGAGAGTTTCTTTTTTTTAACATAATGTATACCGAACGTTACACTTGGCTGAAGGAAGACGTGTTGTTCTCTGTCGCATCTACAGCTTGCGTAACAAAACAGGAAGAGAACATTGTTACGCGACCGATGTTCGATGTACGAACGGGGTTCCGACACCCATAAACAATCAAGGAAGGCAAACATCCCGTCCTAATTAACCAAGTACGAGAAGCGAAGGGGCGCGCTATGCCCTGAGAAAGGCGGAAACGCGAAACAAGCGCCCGCCGTTACGTGATGGGCTCGCCGTAGGAAAGCAGGAAGTGAGAGGACTTCGTCGGGGGGAAGTGCAGGAAACGAAAACAAACAGATCCTGCTCACTTGTCCTCCGGGCGAAAGGCAGGGCACGCTTGTGGGGTGCACTGCACCCTAATTGGCAAACAATGCAACGAATCAAAACACTGTTGTGCTTGTACGCGGTAGAGACACGGCCGCATGATTGCCTGCTGATTAAGAGGAAAAGAGGAAACCCAATTTCGGTATGGCCCGCTCGCTATCAAGCTTAGGAATAGGGAGATTACAGGGAGTGCCGGCGGCGAATGTGGCAGGAAACCGAACAGGGCACAGAAGCGATGAGGACAGCGCTGCGGATGTTAGGTGAGCCTTTGCAGATGGATTTTACTTTGGGCGGCATAAGCCAGCACCGGGCCCTCGGTTCCTCGGTGCCTCGGGACAATGGCTGAAGGCTCAGTGCCAGCTGGGAGTCGCGACATGTAAACACACCCAGAACGCTTCAGTGCACAAGCTAGTATACCGGGGCAAACTGTTGCTGCCGCCGGAATGGTGGTTTGCCAGAGCAGAAGAACGACCTCGGGCAAGGATCCACAGCACTCTTCAAATAAACCTTGACGTACGTTATCTAAGCCCGGAGCCGATGATTAAGCGGCACCAGATGAATGTCAGAGAGCAGAGGCCAGAGATGTGCTCCCCTACCACCGTTGCCAACTAATTACCAACGCTGTCTGCCTGATGGGAACACTTATTATAAACGATAGGTCTAGGTTGTGTAACAGCGGTCATGCTTTATTGCTGTGAATGACTCATATATCTTTTTTGTAATGCAGTTGGGTTGGATAATAGACCCAGTTCATCGCTCTTCTAAAGGACGATACAGGCGAGAGCATGATACAGCGGCTAGCGGTGACACTTCGTTGGTCATACGCAACAGTGCTTGGCGATAATTGCCTACTTCTTAGCAGTGTCTTTGTTACCTAAATTGTGTGTGTAGTATTTGCCTTGTTCTTTTAATAAATTTGCCTCCGACTATCATGATATACGTTGGACACTGAGAAATTCTTCTTAATATATTTGTTTGCTTTGACAAGTCCCTACGTCATAAAATGTTAGCGCAACCTGAGCGTTTAACGGCATCTTTGTTCAGCATATCTTAAATCACATATCACAACGATACTTATTACATTAAACTACAACTCTATGTTCATGTACCACACTTCGGCGTCTGTGCGGTTTCTCCTGTTCGTAGACATGAGTCTGGGTTTGATATCGATATCTTCGCGTCTCAATGTGATCCGTAGAGTTGCAAGTTAGCAATGGGGAAGCCACCCTTCCTCAACGATCAGGTTGCACGATGCACTAGTGACGAGTCGGATAATGTATCAGCTCCCTTTAATTTCCCCCTCGATATCACAGCTGGAACGACTTGAGGTTCTGCACAGAAAGGGCCTGAGAAGGGCTCTTGGCGTTCCGCAAACTGCTCCTAACAAAGCAGTACTTTGTGAATCTCTATCGAGACCTCTTAGCCTAGTCGCTTCACAAAGTTATTGATGCAAATTGGCCGCCTCAAACAGACGGCAGCCGGCCGAACCCTTCTACAGCTCCTTCGAAAGAGATCTGAGTTCCGAGCGTACTTGGCACTAAATACCCTTGGTTACCTGGGTCTTGACGCTAGAGGTCGAACTAAGAGGTTGAAACCACCTTGGTCATTCGCGAGCATCGATTGTTCGTTGACAATTCCTCACGTACGCGCTAAGCGGAATTCTCCTCTGGCGGCAACGCGTTCGCTGGTACTGGAACATCTTGAGTCTGAATATGCACGTCATCTTCAAATCTTTACTGATGGCTCTGTGGACAAGGTCAAAGGATCTAGTGCAGCTGCTTTTCACATTCCCTCTTTGAAGTATGATTGGTCTGTTCGCTTCACTGCAGTCGTGTCCTCCACAACGGCCGAAAGCGTTGCCATTAAGGCAGCTCTAAAGAAACTACGGTTTTGTACGCCTCAACCTGTTGTTATTCTTACAGATTCAAAATGTTCCCTTCAAAGGTTAGAGCACGGGTTCCCTACTGATGCCTTATGTCTTAGGTCCCTACGCTCGGTGCACAATCTCCATATCAAAGGCTTCTCCATACGTTTCCAATGGGTGCCCTCGCACACAGGTATCATAGGCAACGAGATGGCGGACAGCCTCGCCCATAGAGCGCTGTCTGGGAATCCATTGAGAAGAGTGCCTCAAGACGACAACAGACTCTTCAGAGAAGCAGTGCTGTGCCACCTCAGTTCTTTGTGGAGCTCACCTCACAAGCCATGTGTGATCAAGGGCCTCAAAAGAAACCAAGCCACCTTACTGCTCCGCATTCGCACGGGCTCTGCTCGAACCCCTGCGTGGATGTATAAGACTGGTCTGGCGTTATCACCATTATGTTCAACGTGTGGTGTGTGCGGTGACATAGAACATTACCTAATGTGCTGTACTGTGTATAACGCGGTAAGGAGGGTGTTATTCGGGTCCCTCAAGAAGACAGGAGTTCCTCACAGCTCTTTTCAAGACATTGTTTTCCCGCGCGGGAACCGGTTGTGTAGGAAGGAGGTCTCTCGCCTTCTTTTAAGTTACCTACAGGACACAGATTTGGCCTCCACATGGTGAACTGAGGAGTGACCATTTGTATTTTGTGAGGTCTGTGTCTGATTATGCGATTTACTTATTTTAAGTGTCGCTACGGTGGAGCAATCGCCGGCAGCAACTGCAAGGCTAATCCCGCCAGTAGCCTACAACAACTCAACTCAACTCAACTCTGGGTTTGAAGCGCTGAGTCAAAACCACTTCTGGTGAGGAATGCCATCGAAGAGAGCATTAATATGTGTATGTGCACACGGATGCACGTTTCCCGCAATTAGATTCCATAGATCAACGTACTCATTAATTGCAAACGGAAATTAATTTAGCCTGGGCAGCTTTATTCTTTCACATAGAATGATTGGAATAAAAGAGCTTGCACTCATCCGGACACCTATTAAATAGCACGCGATCTTTTCATTTGATGTTGCGGTGTCACTGCGACAAACTAAAATTGAGCAAGCCCAGGTAGCCGGTCAGTGGAGAGCTTCAGGCATGGGGAAAATACGTTCGCTGAACACACGCTTACGTGAAGTATCTGCGTTTGGATATACAACGAGAGACGCGCTCTGTCGGGTTTATTGAAAAGTGGGTACTATGTACAATTGTGCGGGAGTGAAGTGAGAACGAGAAGAAACACAGTACTCCTGGATCTATCGTCACTTAAACGTATAGTTCAGTGCGACACTGCCACAATACTAAGGCTGTTTGAGTGACTAACACTGTAGAGCCGTAGTGAGTAAGACGTACACATTGTATGTGTCAAAGTAGCGTCTATTTCTCTGCGGAAAAATAAAGGAATCGAGTAAGCATGCAGTGCGCGACGGAAGTGGAAATATTTTTTAGGGGAAAGCATCAAAGGGAGAAACTGAAGGGAGAGCAGAGAGTGGTGTGCAGACCTCATGCAGTAGGATATATAGTAAAAGCAAAGAAGAGTAAGAGAAAGGAGCTCGTGGCAGTAATTTCTGACTATGTTCCTTAAGTTCTATGCTCCAATAGCAGCAGAATTCGGCTTTTATTGCATACCAAGGTAATGCAACGGAGCGCGAAAACATGCTTTAAAAGTTAACGGGTTACATGAGTTAGGTCAACAGTTGAGCACATTTAAACGAAACGATCTATTTTAATGGTCACTAGTTATTCGTGCAGCACATAAGTTTCCGGGGAACTGAACCATGAAAGAAGACACGAAAAATATGGGTGTGGACTGTAATTCGTGGTCGCCAAACAAGGACAAATCGTGTTTCGTAGACTATAAGACCGGTATGTAAGTTTTAAACTGATCAAAAATAAAAAGTCATCGCCACACCATATGTCCCGCATTCAAGCTAGAAGGCTGTTAATTTTGCATCACATCACGAATTACCAGTGGTATAATGTGAAGTGTGAAACGAACTTCTTCGATATTTATGCAGCGTCGACCATAGCATATTTTTGTACTCACATTAAATGTCATTAGACACGTATTTCTTTCAAGCAGTGCTCCGCATATCGGGGAAACTAAATGACTGAATTAGCTTGTGGGCCTGGGAATGAAGGCGCGAGAGTCGTTGAATCACCGGATCACGGATGTGTAAAAGAAATTGTTCTATATCCTGCAGCTCGTTGATAAGTTTTTATCGAGAGCTTCTTCCGTCGGCTTGCGTTCCCTCTGAGTCCAGTGAGTTATGGAAGCAAATAGGCACAAAACAAGAACAACGGCAACATGTCCAGGTTACAACAAGCGACCTTGCGTTTCATTGTATTGAACAAAACGCACGAACAATTGTAGACGTAAGTAATGAAAAATGCTTTACGAGATCGCGTATCTACTAACTGATCCATATTTCAGTTGGCGAATAAAATAACTGGGAATTTAATAATTCTAGTACAATGAGATCTAGTTGGCTTTGTAGCAATTATTTCTCAAGATAGGAACATCAGTTAAACTTTGTTGATTTAGAAGCGGAACTATGTGGTAATGTGCCGCCGACACAGGAAGAAGAGGCATGAAGGACACTTGGGTTCGTGAAAAGAGGTCAGGCTGCAGCTGTGCCACAACCGAAATTCAGTAACGAAAAAAAAGCAATGTGTACAGTCATGTCGTCACAAAACAAACGTAAGCTTACGCACCAACTGAATGAGGTTACTAGTAATCTGCATTAGCAAACTTGCAGCCTCTATCGAATGATGCGGCGGTTCTACGCGGACACAACAACAAATCGCGCCAATCTGAACTCGGCAAGCACCGAGTAATCGCACCGCGGCATGCAAAGATGGGCTTTAGAAACGTGTAGAGAGATAAACAGGGATAAGATCTAAATAAGATTAATGAAAGCTACACGCAAACTTCGACCTGTAAGGGCGCTTAAATATGCCACAAATTACGCTACGCGCGATCTCCGAGAGTTTTTGCTGTTGCCGTGACACAAGATAGTAGAATACCAGTACAAAAAAAGTATAACATGTCATCAAATTTTTTGAAGACACATACGCGCCAGTCAACGCAAAAATAAGCTTTTCTTTTCATTAGAAAGACTAGTGTCTTTCCTGGTGATGCATAGCCCAAGCTTTTCTTTTCATTACAAGGGCTAATGCTTTTCTTGGTGATGCATAGCCCGTCTCGTAGATGACAACGCGATTATCGCCAGCGTCGCGACACTGTTTTTCATCTTTGATGCCAATTTGCCTTTCACCTTACTAATATATACGCGGCTGCAACGAAAATCATTGTGTCGTGGTGAAGGGAGATAAACTGAGTCAGAAGGAGGTTCTGCAAGCGAAACTTGCAACAGCAACAAAAAAAGAAATGGGGGATTTGGCCCGAAGCCCGAATGATTGAGAGCGAGAGAAATATTTATTGTTGCGCTTGAATTTCTCGGAGGGTGTTTTAACAACAAGCAGGTGCGGTATAATGGCTGGGAGCAGCACACAAGGCTACTGCAGCTGGGCAGGAGGAACAGCACCTTGTTAGTGATCTTCTGGCTTGGAACCTCGTTAGTTCCCGCGGTGAAAACGCTGCGGGAGACCGTCGGCGTTAGCGAGACTCCAGTGAAATATTAGATGCAGTATGACTTCACCCTTACTGCCTGTTTCGCTCAGATCAGTTCATGTACACATCAGCTCGGCATGAACGCTAGAGTGCCTATAGTGTGCATCTGCAATATGCCCACGCTAGCAGTGGAAGGCAGAACGCTGCTGATAAACGCTTGTGTGTGTGACAGCGCCAATTGTAAACCACTTTCTTCCTTCTCCCCTTCCAATCCCCTTTCTCCCGTCCCCAGTGTAGGGTAGCCTACCGGGCTCAGCCTGGTTAACCTCCCTGCCTTTCCCTTATGACTTCTCTCTTTCTCTGGTGAAATATTTCTTCTTGACGTGTTGCTAACATTTTTTTTATTATTATTTGTTACAATCCTGACCACATGCGGTAAATAAATAACACCAGAGAGTAAAATAGGAAAGCAGAACATCACACGGCATAAGGAAGCTGTCTTTTCAGCAGACCAAGCAGCAAGGTCACGACACAGACGAAAAGGTTTCCCGGCCCTTGACCTCACAGCTCAGTTTAAGTGTCGCAGCAGAGTAGCAAAAACGTGAATCTGCAGTAATCTGAAGCACGGGATCCCCGAACACCGAGACTACACGTCGCCTCCTTTCGCAGAAACACAGCCACACGTGGGGCGAAGGCAGCGACCTTTCTAGTACATACGACAAGCCTTATCTTCCAAGAAATACGAAGATCCCCAAAAGGCCATGAATGATGAAGAACGTGAAGATTCTGGCTTCTCGAGAGGCAACACCATGCGCTGTATTGGCTAGGCTGACGCACAAAAAGCTCTCGAAGGAGCGTGGTTTGTGGAGAGATGCCTATGCGGGAGATTTATTTCGACGAGTGAAGAGGGGGGCGTGTAGTAAAGAAAAGGCAAAAGGAAGCGTGTTACGTAATCTTGACAAGAAATTGAGATGTCATACAACACGGCTTTCTGCAACATGCCTACATACATTTGAATCACGTAGACGGGCCTTTACTTCTTTGAGCGTATATATATATATATATATATATATATATATATATATATATATATATATATATATATATACAGTTGCGTACCGTTTTCATTATATATTAATACTTCCTCATTAACTATGTTCAGGGGAAATTGCTGCATATATGTGACACCGGGTACTTGTTTTGCCTGACATGATAACCGCGCTCAAAACAATGGCCGCGACCGACGTAACAACTAGAATAAAATGCAGTGACATCATTTATAACGCTCGCATAATTAAGCAATAAATGTTTGCCAAGTATATATTCGTTTCCAAATTTTTGTATGACTTACTACGATGTGAACGTTTTGTGCGACACAGCTAGTTATGTTGTGCCAAGAGAGAAGGCGCTGCAACTGTTATATTATTGTGCATATCTCCTACGCTGTGATGTTGAAATGAATATCATAACATTTGTAGCCCACACATGTAGTTCATACGCCGTCATTGGTACTCATGCGTACGTTGACACAAGCATGCATTCCGTCTGCCACGTCTATGTTCTGTTACCCATTAAAGACTCACGAAGCACTGAGCCGCATAAGGCCGACAAAGCACCGGTGCTCTGTCTTCGTTTTTAGAGTTTATTACCGACAGTTTCTAACTCAGTAGAAGTCTATTTATTCTTACCAAAACAGGGAGGTCCGAAGCATGGGAGGAAAATAGGAGTCTTGGTACGCGCCGTCAATCACTCGTAGCGTATCAAGAGAACCGATTCGGTGTGTTAGCAGAAAGTGTGCGCACATTCTAACACTTTTGCTAGCTCGCAACAATGCCGGCTTATAGTTAGCAGACGCATAAAATTCTTGCGAAGTCAGTATTGCAGGGACTGAATGGTCCGGAAAGACGACGAAGTGTCTTTTGATACAGCGCTGTTCTTTCTAGCTCCGCCTTATTTCTGTGAAAACCTAAGTTCATCCGCTGGTCTTCGCTCCCTGCTCGGTCGTAATGGAAGTGGACGACCCCGCACGTCTGCCGGCGATGGCGGCGTCAGCGGCGGCCGCCTCCAGGAAGCGGATCGGTCAGCAGAGCGACACCGACAGCGAGGACACCCATGTCTACTCTCTCAGCAGTGAGGACACTTCCGATGACGACTTCCAGCTTGTGCAGAGCCGCAGAGCGAAGAGAAGGAACACCAGGACGTCCTCATCGTCAAGCACGCAAACAGTGAGACAGCCGCAGAGGCCGGACGCCAATACCATCATATTTGTGCCCCTGCTTCCCAACGTCAACATGAGGCTACTTAACAGGCAATCTGTGTCGATGTCACTGGAAGCCCTGGTGCCAAACGAAATATCGGACATTCGAATGAACACCCGAAAAAATCTTCTGGCGGTTGATGTCCAGCATGCGGCTGCTTTGACCACTCTACGCAGCGTAACGGACCTCGATGGCATTCAGGTGCGCTCTTACATCCCTCTGGGATCTGACGTAGTCACCGGTGTTATCTACGATGTAGACGTTGCTATCCTTAATAACGACTTGCCGATTCTTATCAAGCCAGCCAATGATGAGGTCATCGTTGATGTTAAGCGGCTAGGCAGTTCACGCTGCGTGAAAATAGCATTCAAGGGTAAATATATACCCTCGCATGTTAAGGTGGGACACTTCAGACATGCAGTGCGGCCTTTCATTGCGAAACCTCTTCAGTGCCGCAAATGCATGAAACTGGGACACGTGAGCAGCGTCTGCGAAAATCAGGCAGCATGCCCCCGCTGCGGAGAGCCCCACGCTGCAGATAAATGTGGCGCGACTGTAGTGAAGTGTTCCAACTGCGGAGGATCACATGAAGCTTCATCGAAGAAATGCCCACATATTAAGAAGGAAATGGCCATCTTGAAAGAGATGGCGAGAGATCATTCATCTCATCGCGAAGCCGCCGAAAAAATCAGGAAGCGACGTTCACGTCGCCGGCGCTCCTCAAGGAAGGCTCCTCAAGGAAGGCGCATGCCACTTCCTACAACACCACCTCCTCCTCCACCGCCCAGGCCAGACAATGTGGACAGGACCGCGAAGAGCAAGTCCACTGAGAAGACCACGTCTGCCGAATCTTGGCCGGCTCTACCGAAACGACAACATTCACCAACAGACACACAGCAAGCTTTCGCTGGACAACCCCCGACGTCTACTGTCGGCGATTTGTGCGACCACGACAGGCAGGTGGCTGATATGCTGCAATCGCTAATTAATACAATGCGCATTATACTGAACAAGCTGCAAACACCAGCAGCTCGAAGCGCTCTGCAAATACTGGATGCACTAAATCCAGTGCTTGCTAGCATCGTTTAAGCATCATGGCTCGATCAATAGTCCCCTTCCGCACTGAACTTAAAAGTGCGTCGATCTTTCAATGGAATGCCAGGGGTCTAAGGACCCGTATATCAGACTTTCGCCAATTCATTTTCACACATCGCTTCCCCATACTGGTCATTTGCGAACCAAATACATCAACTCCACTCAGATTGTCCGGTTATGAATCTTTCGTCTCGTCCACATGCGGTGCGAGCACGAAAGTGATAATCTACATCCGCACGGACTTAACATATGTCGCTAATGCGATAGAGCCTCATGACGACAACCAATATGTCTGCGTAAATGTCCAAAAGAAGAATGTGTCATTTACACTAATTGGAGCCTACATATCCCCAGCGGGTCACTTTGACGGTGAACGACTAAAGAAAATATTACAAATGAACAATGGCCCCTGGGTTATCACAGGTGATTTCAACGCGCATCACCAGCTATGGGGAAGCACTAAAATTGACTCCAAAGGCAGGAGCCTTGCCTCCTTTGCTGCCGACCATGATTTGTGCTGCGTGAATGACGGCAGCCCTACATTTCTGCGAGGCACGACCTACAGTAGCTGTTTGGATTTAACTTTGGTGTCAAGGCGCTTTGCCTCGAGCGTCCAATGGTTTACAGACATAGAAACACATGGAAGCGACCATATTCCAACATACATAAAGATTAGAGGAGTTGAGCAACGCTCCTCTACTGCCTTGCGTACAGTTGATTGGTCAAAATTTCAGAAGGATATGGATGACACATGTCAGGAAGGCCTCTCACACACTATCGAAGAAGCAATCGCAGAAGCATTGAAAACATCCATCTGCTCGCTTCCAAGGTCAACAAGGCGAACAGACTTGGACATGGAACTGGAGAGGCTGCGTGCAGCACGCCGACAAGCGGAGAGGAGGTATCGGCGCACGAAGTCCGTCTTGGATCTGAGGGCTTCACGACGCATACAAAAGAAAGTCCAGCGTCGCATGGATAAATTGGAAGATAAGAGATGGAAAGCATTCTGTCAGTCGCTTGATCCCCGCAAGTCGCTCTCGCACATATGGAGAACGGTTAGGGGTCTTCGCTCATCTCCGCATCAAAGGAAGCCCTTCGCTGCTCTGGCCCTCTACCAACTCCGCTCGGAAGTTCAAGTGGCTGAAGAGTTCTGTGCACGGGTTGCTGGGTCCGTGGCCATCATTACTGACGTAGCATTGAATGACATCCCTGAGGCACGTGTACCAGAAATGAACGTGCTATTTTCACTCGAAGAACTCGATGCTGCGTTGACGACCTGCCGGCGTTCTTCGTCACCAGGACCTGATGGCATCACGTATGCCGCCCTATGCCACCTTGGGCATAACGCACGTGATGAGCTGCTCAACTACTACAATGAATCTTGGCAGAACGGCGCCGTTCCTAAACAATGGAAATTGAGCCGCTTGATCCCCATTCTGAAACCTGGAAAGTCTCCGCTTGAGATCTCATCATATCGTCCGATTGCGCTTTCGAGCTGCGTCGGCAAAGTGATGGAAAGAATGATTCTTGCTCGATTGGAATGGTACCTAGAACGATTCAACATCTATCCGGACGCCATGACAGGTTTTCGTCGAGGTCGCACGTCCATCGACAACGTCATTGACATCGTAACATGGGTCCAAAATCAAAAAAGCCTCAAGCGCCTATCTGCGGCACTTTTTCTGGATATAGAAGGAGCATACGACAACGTCGCCCACGAGGCCATACTAAACTCACTTGAGGCTGTTGGAGTTGGTGGCCGGATGTATCAATGGATTCGGGACTATTTGACTGAGAGGCGTTTTTTCTTACAGACCGAAGACGGCCCAACTTCAGACCATTCCATCTGCCGTGGTGTGCCGCAGGGTGGAGTGTTGAGCCCTATTTTGTTCAACCTCGTCCTGGTAGGACTAGCGGATTACCTACCGCAGACAGTACATGTCTCAATATACGCCGACGACATTTGCATCTGGGCCTCTGCGGTGACTCGCCCTCAGCTAAGAGCCAGGCTTCAGCGGGCGGCAACCATGACGGCTTCTTATCTCCGAGAGCAAGGCCTCAGTGTGTCTACTGAAAAGTGCGCATTACTTGGTTTTACGCGGAAACAAATGTCATCGTATCCTGTTACGATCAATGGTCAAGCTGTACTCTATGTTAAGACGCATCGCTTTCTGGGCGTCATCATTGACCGCAACCTCTCATGGAGCCCTCACTGCGTCTATCTGAAGAAGAAGCTAGTCGCCATTGCTCAGGTCTTCCGATTTCTATGCGGGAAAAACTGGGGTACACCAGTCCATTCTATGTTGCAGCTGTACAGGGTTTTGTTTCTCGGACTCCTTCGTTACAGCCTACCAGTATTGTCAAATGCATGCAAGACGAACTTTCGCGCCTTGGAGAGCATACAAGGTCAAGCCCTACGCACGTGTTTAGGGCTGCCTAGGTGCACCTCAACAGCAGCGACAATCGCCATCGCAGGAGACCATACAATCCAGACACATGTAGCTGTCGACTCTCTCAGAGCGCACATTCGCCATCTGTCAAGGATCCCCGACCATCATTTGGCCTCCCTACCAGCCGAGAGACCTCAAGCGACCTTTTCACGAGTTATTAGCGCTCATCATGAGTACATACCGGCATCATTTACACCGGCGGCGAAGCCTTCCTCTCCCCTGTGGTGCCTGCGACAGCCTCAAGTGAATTTTGCTATTCCTGGAATTACAAAAAAGTCCAATCATCCATCGCCGGCTCTGAAGCAACTTACACTCATATTACTGCACCAGACGTATCATGACCGCATACATATATATACCGATGGTTCCACCTCACCTACCAGCTCAACTGCCGCATTCGTCGTTCCAGCCAAGAACGTTACAGTTAAATTCAAATTGTCGCACACGACTACATCTACATCGGCAGAACTTGCAGCTCTCCATGCCGCTATGATGTACATCACCGAAGAGCCTACAGAGAAATGGGTCGTATTTTGTGACTCAAAGGCAGCCCTTCACAGCATCAAGTCCGCATTACGTCCAAGAACTTACGAGCAAATGACATCTGAAATCAGGGAACTGCACCACCATGCTCTGGAAAGTGGACACCACATTATATTTCAGTGGATTCCTGCTCACTGTGGCATCGTCGGCAACAACCTAGCTGACAAGGCTGCCCGGTGTGCCCACGAAGATACCAAGACGCGTCCAACACCTTTGGCGAGGTCGGACGCTGCCAGAGAACTTCGCCGACTTGCGCGTAAGAAGTCCCAAGATCTCTGGATTTCAAGTGGCCTAAATTGCAGATTACGTAAACTGGACCCCACGCTACGGCTACAACTGCCATCTAGCCTTCCCCGCGGCGAAGCAACCTTGTTGTGTCGCTTGTGGCTGGGAGTGGCGTTCACGAACGCATACTCCTACCGTATGGGAATGGCCGAGAGCCCGATGTGCGACTCCTGTGGGTGCGAGGAGACCATCGAGCACCTATTGTGTAGCTGCCCTCGCTACGATGTCCAACGCCTCTCTCTGCGGGCAACTTTACGCAGACTGGACTCGAGATGTTTCACCGAGTCAAAGATACTCGGACCGTGGCCACGCCCGTCACTAGCTCGAAAAGCGATTCGTGCACTAGTGCGGTACTTGAAGTGCACGGGCTTAACAGACCGTTTATAGTGTCCTTGTGTATGGTGTCGCTCCCACACGTACTCAGTGCTTCCTCTCTCCCTTTCTTCCTCTTTCTATTCCCCTTTCCCCCACCCCCAGTGTAGGGTAGCAAACCGGATGCTGTTCTGGTTGACCTCCCTGCCTTTCCTACCCTTGTTTTCTCTCTCTCTCTCTCTCTCTCAGTATTGCAGGCAGGCAGGCCACATTTCATTGTCCCATTAATTTCAAAGGAAGAAACTGGGTACACAGTCACGCGAATCAAGTACAAGTGTTGAGAACTTGTTGCGAGGATGGTGGCGCTGCACAGGGGACGCTGTTTTAACGCCCCTGACACGCTGAAGGCCCGCAGCTCAGAGTAAGCGTCTTTCCACAAGCTACATACAAACAGCTCTTGTTTAATTATTCTGCTGCGGGGTGTACAATGCATCGTCGAAAATGATGCTCTTGCTAAAGACGGCACAGCTTTCCTTCGTTTTGCATAGGCGATCTAGGGCATCTTCGAAAATGACGCGAACCTGCTAGCAGTTGTTTTTAAGTGCCCACTGAGATGTCCTTGACGAGGTCGTACTTAAAACTTTTTCATGTTACTTTAGTATTTCTTTCTGAAGGCATCGCTCGACAGCACGGTGTCCACGGCGACTCCCGACGGCACAGACTTGCACCTGTAAAACGTTGCATTTACTTCGCTTATCCTTTTCGTGTTGTACAGTCATTACGATGGCTTGGTGGCTAGGATGTTATGCTGGTCGGCACAAGGGCGTGGGTCCGACGCCCAGCTCCAGCAGGTCTAGTTGTTTAGCTTTGCGTACAAAGTTGTTGAAAGTCAAAATTAAACTCCAACGCCAAAGAGCCTAACACGATCTCGTCCTAAACAATAACCTGAACCGACGCCGAAATTTAATCGGTTAAATAGTGCGTACGTGTGTCCGTGGGACGAGACTGTTACGGTAATGTTCATATCTGAGTGTGCGTGGGTTCGTCGACACCCCTTCAAGCAGCAAAATATCGCGCATCTTGTGCTCTCGTTCATGCACTCCGAGTTTTCGTCAGGTGTGCCATCATTTCTTAAACCTTCCCACACGCTCCTCCTTTAGAATAAACCGATACTACGCAACACTACGTGTTCTGAAGGACATTAACAAGTTTTCTTCGCCATATCGCAGTTATTCGTCTTCGTCAGATTCTTTATTACAACCAAACAAAACAGTGGCGTTGCACTTGATATACGTAGTTTTTCTCCAAATGTTCACATTTGATCCCACTTGAGAACATTACTGTTGAAACGCCGCAACTCGAAATTCAACTAGCGAAACAAACAAAAAAATTTTTGAATCAAAATTAAATCTGTTAAACCAAGGTCTATAGGCTTATTTGTTGCTTTAAAATTGGGTACTCGTCCGTTCCTCTGCGTACCATTCACTAAAAATTATCCCTAAATGAGCGACGTAAATAAGCAAAAAAAAAATGTTAATTATATCACCGCCACCCTCGCGACGAGTCGACTCGCGAAAGTGCAATCAATTCTAGCGGACAGCCTATCTGGCTGCGCAAAATCAGAGTCGCGCGCACGGCCAACTTCGAGAGTCTTGATGACCCACACTGCAGATAACGACAACATGGAGCCTTAACATTTTTCTGCCACAGCTTCGTCCTTCGCCTCATGTAACCTTGGCAGATTACAGGCAAGGCCGGTAATTAAAGGGACATTAAGGACAAACGCTCTATCAGTTTACACTGATACACCCATATTTAAAGGCTATATTTTTCTTAATGTCGCGGTAATCTGTTAGTTCGAAAGAAAAACGATGTTCGAAGTTTTATTTTTATTTTATTTCTGTTCAGAAGCTCCAGCGCTGGTATATCAGTGTGACGTCACTGATTTCAATATATATTTTGTCTTTGTATATTTTGACTTTCGCATATTTGAAACTTCCGATGTTCAGGCTCAGGCGCTTTAGAGTGTAACATAGTTAGCATTTACCGGTCAAAAATTTATTTGGCTCAAGCAGACGCCATCAAAATCTATGAAGTCAGAGCAAGCTTGTGCAGTTTCGTTCCAAGCTTTTTTTTTTTTTATCTTCCTTTGTCTTCTTGCTTCTCACGCTGCCTCTCGGCTTAGTGACGTGAGTGGCATTAACAAATCATAATCTTTAATAAAACTCAAATATATTTTTCTTTTGAGTGTCCATTTAACGTGGGTCTATTGCTGTGGATTCGCTCTTACGTTTTCAGGTGCCTGCGCGCTTGCGTTTACGGACGCCTCTCATCTTCAAAAGAGACGCTAGAAAGTTGACGAATCTGTTTGCTACCATTTCGGGGTGCTAGGTTGTGGCGAGGGCCTACAAAGCGAGTATAGCTGACCCAGAAAAATTTAACTCGGTGGAGTGCTTTAACATGCCCCCGTAGGATGCTCGTCAAAGCGTTCTCACCAAAACAAAAACAAAAAACAAAAAATTTGGTCTCTAGTGGGTACAGTTCATGTTTAATCATACGTTGCAAAAAAATGTTACGCATGCGATCCACTATGGTCCAATGAGACGTGTTTTTCCTTGCACATCATAAAATAAAACGTTCGGCTCTTAAAAGTGCTCTGTCCTAGCTTAAATTATAGGCTCAAGATCGCATTTTATTGCCCGAATTCTTCAGTATACCACTTGGTACTATAACTTGCCGGATTTATAAGTACAAAATAGGGCAAATATTATGCTTTTTGTTTGTAAAATATAAGGAAATCGAGCAGCCGAAGTGCTTGTTACTTCGATATCTCCATAGCTAACCCATTTATAACAATACATAACCGAACGCAAGAGAAGTGTAGTCAAAAAACAGCCGCGACCTCTGTTGTTTGCACATTGATGAGAGACAAAAATAGCTTCATAATAACTGGCGCAATTTAGCGTGAGGGCGAGAACGTTGGAGCCAAATGCACGTCCAACAATCGGAGACCATACTTCGCCTTCAGCGTGGGAAAACACGGCTAGACCTTCAACCCCGTCTTAGGCAAGTGAACCAAAAGCACCCATTTTCAAACCACAGCCATGCGCGCATGCTTTCTTGCAGCACCTGCGCATTTTACATCACGGAAGGGTTGAAGCAGTTTAATGACACCTCATTCATGCAGACTCTATTGGTTACAACGTCTGCACGATACTGAGACGATAAACATTGTAAATGTCTGATGCCTTTCAGAGCAGGCTAAACGAGTGCTCAGACTGGCGAGCCCACGCGGATGTGAGTTTCCTGGACACCGCGAATTAGACAGTCGCTGCTCAAAAAGAGCTTGGTTGTGAAACATGCAGGCTATGGCATCAGACAAGAAGTTGGAGTAAGGGTCGCGACCGGGTAGTCTCGCAATGTTTGCAGAATAAATGTTATTTTATTCCAGTATAGGCGAGCCGCCTACTCGAATTTTAGGTGGCAATTCTATTTTGTTTGTTTATTTTATTCCACAGCTCGCTCTGCGGCATCAAACGCTCAGTTCATCTCGTATTTGTACATACGCGGTGTGCCAGCTAAGCGAAAATCCCTAGGCGGTTGAACCCATGCGTTCGTTGTTTGCAATCTCCTTACCAGGCCTCCAGTATTCTGTTGATTGGTGCTAATAAGGTTATTAGTATACTGACCCTTTAGAAGACTTCTTAGATACGGTCTTCATTATCACAGAGCCAGCGTAAGGTCCATAGAGCGCATTTACCATTCCTTGAAGTTGCTTGCAACGAGCCGCCTGTTTTCGTACCTCTTTTACCCATGCTCCAAAGAGACCTAAGGAATCTAGACTCTTAATCTCCTTCCGCATGATCTCCGCTAAGCATTATAGGCGGAATATATTGCAAAATTTTGTGCCTATTCATTGGAATCTGTGTGAAACAAAATTGGGTTGTTCCACATATTTAAGGTGACGTACATGGAACGAAATCAAGAGTGTTCTATTGCGGCAGAGGCACGAAGCTTTACCGAAGGAAGAGCTGACTCTCGATGGCATTCCTTTTTGCTTAGGTTTCACTTAGTTAAGTGGAACAGTTGTGCAAATATGCTCTACTTAATGGAACTTCTGTGGAACGATAATGAGTGTGTATTAAAAGTCCCTGCTACCCACTACTCGCAGGTCCGTGTGGCTTTCTTTTATAGAAAGCAGCACTTGCATGGATTTCTATTATCATCTGTTTCTTTCACCTATGTGGATAGTTTTGGATCGATAATATAAACGTCAGCATAAATAACAATTTAAAGCAAAACCAAAAAAAGGTAATCATATACATAACTTAAAGTGGTTTTAATGATGGAACCTTATTTGGAAGTTTTCTAATGAAGCTCGCGATTTTATTCAAGATTTTTACACCGGCAAATGATAGGGAACGTTTACCGTATATTTTATGAGTTTTCGGCCACTTGAATTTGTTATGCTCCACCTGTCTAGTAGCCGTTGTAGGTGTGAGAAATATTGATGAGAGATCTGGCTTGTTCTAGTTAGTAGTCGGGGGATTAATATAGCAGTGTTATAGTCCTGAGCTAGGGTAATTCGCATTGTATTTAACCATGCAAAAAGCTGTGCAAAGGGCGCGTCCTTGGTGGCTGATGCAAATATTCTCACCATGTCTTTCTGAATTTTGATTAGAGGTTCAATGTACGAGGCCTAGGTCGAACCCATGGGTTCTATAAAATATGTTAAATTCCAATGAGAAATACTGAAATAAATGAGACGTAATGTTTCAGGATGGCAATGTTTCCATGCCTTTAATAAGATCACGGACAGGCCGCCACTGGAAACTGACCCTGGCAACGTACAACACAGAAGGCTCTCGAGCAAAGCTAGCTTAACAGGACTCTTTGAGGAACTATGAGGCATTGTTTGGGATATCATTGGCCTTAGTGAGGTTATAAGACTTGGTGAAAATAATACAGTGGTGACTAAGGGCAACGTCCACTGCTATAGAGGACTCCCAAATAAGAAGCAATACGGGGTAAGATTGATAATCCATAAGGACACCGCGGGCAACATTGACGAATTCTACAGCATTATTGAGAGGGTAGCAGTAGTCGTAATAAAAGCAAATCGGAGGCATAGAATAAAGGTATTAAAAGCCTACACTTCAACCTCGAGTGACGACGATGATGAAATAGAACAGTTTTACGAAGATGTTGAATTAGCGATGAGAAAAGTGCAAATTCTATACAATGTAGTCATGGGCGACTTCAATGAAAAAGTGCGGAAAAAGGCTGGTGAACACTATAGAGGAGATATGTTGATAGAATTTGCGCAAGGGAAAAATCTGCGAATAATGCACACCTTCTTTAGGAAGCGTAGTAACAGAAAGTAGACCTAGAAAAGCCCTAATGGTGAAACAAGAAAAGAAATAGATTTCATACTTTCTGCTGATCCCAGCACAGTGCAGGATGTAGAAGTGTTAGGTAGGGTCAAGTGCAGTGGTCATACGTTAGTGAGTTCCACGATTTTTCTCAATCTGAAGAGAGGAAGAATAAAATTGGTCAAAAAGAAACAGGTCAGCCGAGACGCAGTAAGGGTAAAAGCAGACCAATTCAGGTTGGCACTTGCAAACAAATATGGAGTCTCAGAACAGAGAGATGAAGATGACATAGAAGCAATCAACAAAACCGTACCTAGGTTGACTTCCGAAGCCGCAATTGAAGTGGGAGGTAAGGTACCAAGGCAACCAGTAGGTAAACTCTCCCAAGTAACAAATGACCTAGTAAACAAACGACAAAGAATAAATGTGTCTAACTCAATAGATCAGATATAATTCGCGGAGGTGTCAAAACTGAACAACAAGGAGAAAGTAAGGGATATTCGAAATTATAGGATAGGATAGGGATAACTTTAATAAAGTGCCGGCAAACGACGGTTTAACGCGTCGACCCGGGGTTATACCCTACTCTGCACTAGCCCAGTTGGGCCCGTTTGTAGTGGGTCATGAGGTTTGTGCTTTTCGAGCGCACCCCGGGCCTGCTGGACGGCCCATAGTTGTGAGTCCTTGTCTGCAGACTGCAGTGCAAATTGAAGTTCGGGCGGGTAAGTCCTGGAGGTAGCTGCCGTCGGGAACCTGGCACATTCCCACATGATGTGCCATTGGTCCGCCGGACCCGCTGCACAAACACCGCACAGCCCACTCGGATAGAGCTCTGGGTGAAGCACGTGCAGCACTGCGGGGGCGAGGAGTGACGCGGTCTGTATTTGCCTTAGGAATGCGGCCTCGTCGCGACTGAGTGCTGGATGGGGAGGCGGCATTGTCCGTCGATCTAAGCGGTAACACTTGGTTACTTCGGCATAACTCGTCAATCTGTTCTTGGTTTCGAACCACCCCACGGAACGGTCCCTATCGGGGGCGCGCAAAGTAAGCGCTCGCGCCGCCGAATGGGCCGTCTCGTTGTGGTTCGGTGAGGATGCACACTCGCCGCCGTGTGCCGGGAACCACTTGATACGGACGGTGCTGCCGCAGTCTTGAAGTTGGAGCTTGCCGATGATGGCGGCCGCCGGTGCGCATATTCGCCCCTTGGCAAAGTTGCGCACGGCATTCCTCGAGTCGCTGAGCACGGTGCGACACTCGGCCTCGGTGATCGCCAGAGCGATGGCAACCTCCTCAGCGTCTGTGGCGTTCGTGCACCGCACGCTCGCTGCCGTTGTCTTGATGCCGGTAGCCGCCGCAATGACCACTGCCGCGAAGCCTTCCCGCCTGTATTCCGCGGCGTCCACGTACCGGGCGTGTGGGTCTTGGGCTTGTTGTTCGGTCAGGGCCTTGGCCCACGCCCTCCCTGCCTGGTTATCGCGCTCACGTTAGCCAAGCAGAGGGACGGGGCGTCTGCACGTTCGTCCGCAAAGGGCTCACATTCATCGAGCACCAACTCAAACACGGCCGCAGCAGGGTGGAATACGCCTTCACCAAAATCATCCCAAGCAAACAACGGAAAGGCAGCCTGTTCATCGCCAAAATATACAGTAACCCCAAGCACCAAACACAGAAATTCGAAATTATATAGAGAAAGAAGGAAGCTGTAAAGAATGGACGCAGCATGAAGTCAGTAAGAACAAAACTTGGCATAGGAGGAGCGAAGATGTATGCACTGAAAGATAAGCAGGGTAATATCATCAGCAATTTTGAAAACATAGTAAAAGCTGCGGAAGAATTCTATACCTACCTGTAAAGTACCCGGATCAACTACGCTACCTTGCCTTAAAGTCGTAGGCAACAGTGTACGGAGGCTCCTCTTATAACTAGCGACGAAGTTAGAGGGGCTTGCGAGACATGATCCGGGGGAAAGCGGCAGGAGAGGATGGAATAACAGTCTAGCTAATCAAAAATGGAGGAGATACCATGATTGAAAAGCTTGTGGCCATTTATATACAATGCCTCACGAGTTCAAGTGTACCACAGATCTTGAAGAATGCCAAAATTATAGTAATCCACAAGAAGGGAGACGTGAAAGAATTGAATCTTTATAGGGCCGCTAGCTTGCTTTCCGTATTGTATGAAATATTCACCAACATAAATTCCAGTAGAATAGGGGCAACACTTGAATTCAGTTAATCAACCGAACAGGCTGGCTTCAGGAAGGCATACTCTACAATGGATCACATCCATGTCATCAATCAGGTAATCGAGAAATCTGCAGAGTACAATCGGCCTCTCTATATGGATTTCATGGATTTCGAAAGGGTATTTGATTCCGTAGAAATACCAGCAGTCATAAAGGCATTACGTAATCAAGGAGTACAGGAGGCTTATACGTAAATATCTTGAAAAATCTGTACGAATATTCCACAGCGACCTTGATTCTCCACAAGAAAAATAGGAAGATACCTACGAAACAAGGTGTCAGACAAGGAGACACAATCTCAACAATGCTATTCACTGCATGCTTGGAAGAAATATTGAAGCTATTAAATTAAGAAGGCTTAGGAGTGAAGATGAACGGGAGATATCACAAACAACCTTCGGTTTGCAGATGACATTGCCCTGTTACGCAATACGGATGATGAGTTACAACAAATGACTGAGAACCTTAACAGAGAGAGTATAAAAGTGGGGTTGAAGATTAATATGCAGACGACAAAGATATTGATCAATAGCCTGGAAAGGGAACAAGAGTTCAGGATCGCCAGTCATTCTCTGGAGTCTGTAAAGGAGTACGTTTAGCAAGGTCAATTACTCACAGTCGACCCAAATGATGAGAAGGAAATTTAGAGAAGAATAAAAATGGGTTGGAGTGCATACGGCAGACATTTCCAGAACCTGACTGGAAGCTTACCACTCTTATTGAAAAGAAAGATGTAGAATCAATGCGTTCTACCGGTGCTAACATATAGGGCAGAAACTTGGAGATATACAAAGAAGCTCGAGAATAAGTTAAAGACTAGTGCTGTTGATCAGAGAGCAAACGGGGATAGCCGATATTCTAATTGGCATTAGGAGAAAAAAATGGAGCTGGGCAGGCCATGTAATACGTAGATTAGATAACCGATGGATTATTAGGGTTACAGAAGGGATGCCAAGAGAAGGGAAGCGTAGTCGAAAATTACAGAAGACTGGGTGGGACGATGAAATTAGGAAATTCACAGGTGCAAGTTGGCATTGGTCGGCGCCGGACAGAGGTAATTGGTGATTGCAGGGTGAGGCCTTCGTCCTGCAGTGGTCATAAAGTATGCTGATGATGAATAAGATATGATAACCAAAACCTATTTTTATTTCCTTGTTCACCATGTGGAGCCCGGTGTAGTGATGAGTCAAGGCTTATTCCTAGATATTTATGACTACGAATATGTTGGATCTGTTTGTCTCTAAGGTTGAAGTTCCACTTAGTAGGAGTAGTTTTTCGGTTAGAAGTAATACTACATACTTGGTCGTTCTATAGTTTAAAACAATTTTGTTAGTTTCAAGCCATATTAAAGCACTCTGCAGCTCTCGTTGAGCGATGCATTCTCCTTCCTGTAGTGACTCTAGTGGAAATATTAGAGACGTATCATCTTCGTAAAAGATAAAATGAGAAAATCTGAATGATCTAGGATAAAGTTTAAGGAAGAGAGAGAAGAGTATTGAATCCTGTACTGCTCCTTGCGAAACGCCCGTTCTCACTGTCTTCAGTGAAGATTCTTTGTCTCTATCGATCGCTTACTGTTTCTTAAATAGCTGTGAAAAAAGCCAAGTGTGTGTCCTCTAAAGCCATAGTGTTCAAATTTTCGTAATAGTATGCTGTGATCTACTGAGTCAGATTTTTTCTAATATCTAAGAATGCGCCGACTACGAAGTACATCTTGTTAAGTGCTTCATTTATAATTTCTGTTACGGAGCTTACGGCAGTTGTGACAGCGTAACCGGCTTGAAAACCGAGTTGTGTGCTAGAAGGTATCCGGTATCATTCAAAATAGATTGTGACATGCTTTACTTTTCGAAGAGCGTATTAATAAATGACAAAATGGTTATTGGACGATGCTCGCTAAGTCATTTGGGTTATCTGCTTTTTATATTGCTACCACTATTCCAATTTTCAGCTGGTCAGAATATGTACACGATTGAAGGGATTCATTGAAGAAGTTTCAAGCACTAGAGCCAAGATGCTGATGTTGTGCTTAACTTTATGCAGGTTGACTATCGCGACCCACGACCTTATTTGACGGCATAAGCTTTACAGTGTGTACGATTTCGGCTGTACGATTTCTGTGAAAACAAATGTGTTAATTTGAGAAAAAGATACAAATGAAACAAACTCTGTATTATGGACACTTTGGTTTCAGGCTATAGTGGTGCCTGTATCAACAAAGTAGTCATTAAGTTATTCGAGAAGATATTCGCCAGTAGCGCCCGATGCGTGGCTACCTGGGAGTATATTGCACTATTTTGCTAACTTATGACATATTTAGCTATTCGCCAAATTTCATTAGTATTTTCATTAGCCTTTTTTATTAATGTGTTATAATGTTCATATGCTTACGCATTATAGCGTTCGTAAGAGCAAAAGAAAGAAAGAAAGAAAGAAAGAAGTCTGCATTTTTCTTCGTTTTTTTTTTTTTTTTAGTTTGAAAGAGAACTGCAAAAATTAGTGGTAGACAAGGAGAGAAGTGGCTGTTGCTGTCAAGCTTTTACAACGCTCGAAAAAGATTTTCTGCCTGTCAGTAATTTTTTTCTCGTAGCCATATTTGATTACAAAACTCTGGTAAGCTGAAAATTTTCTAAACCATATTCGCCGTAAGAAAAATCATAATTAGCGCCGAAGATATAATGAAGTAAATCATTTCCCAGTTCTTTTTAGCAACCGCAAACACAATACACAAGGCGTCGGTCTTTACTTGAGAATCCACGACTGATCTTCTTCTTTTTCGTTTTTTTTTTTTTCTCGAGTGACCCAATATTTTAATTTTCTGCGTTCCCTTACACTGCTGAGACTCCAGAATGAAAGAAAATTAAAGCGATGCGTTAAGAGTGGCGAGTACCTCAGCATTCACCCATTCGGCAAACGTAATCAGCAAATGTGACAACCAATTTTGGAATCAAGCTTGCGAGGGTCAGCTCTGCTCTGTCGAAAAACTCCGACAGACGAAACCACTCAAACTATGGCTATGGGTTTTCGCATCGTTTAGACTTCAGAAAAATTTGGACCTAACATTGCGACGCCTAACGGAGTGCCGCTCCAAGTGTGCCTAGAACATGTATAAACTTTCCTTTCAATAGCAGCGCTGCCTATTTATGGCCGGCGTAATTAGATATTCGCGGATGGCGGCGTTTCGGCGTCGGTTAAGAGTTCGCGTTCGCCGTTGGCGTTAGTTTATGTCTATGGCCCTCGGGCTTTTAGAGCCTAGAGAGAAAAGTGAAGGAATAAATCTCAGGCGGAGAACAGTGAGAGGCGCTGGATTATTGGCGGGGCATAAATTTAAGAAAAACGCGAATTGAGAACAGTCGCACTTTTAGAGCCAATAAAGCGCTTCAAGTACGGGCAGTTTGTTACCACCAGCCATGGATACTAAGGGCTGAAAGTAAACATACCATAAAGGTAGAAGTAGGGAGCTCAATGGTACGAGCCGCCGCGGCCATTTACGCGGGAACGATCATTAATTTCATCAGTCAATCCATCGAGTAACCCAAATTCTGACCTTCAAAGGGGTCCTGAACCACCTATAGGGCTTGGTGAAAAAACAAAAAAAGAACAGTCTGCGGACAGCACACGCTGCTGTGAACATCCCAGCCAAATTTTACAGTAGCGCGCGGCGCGTAGAGCTCGCAAGCGAAGCGCGAAGTCACCTTTTTCGAAAGGGTCTCTTTTCAAAAGGGGGGGGGGGGGGGGGGGTTCATTCTGTAAGAGTCCACCTATTGGACTGTCCATTTCGGCCGCTGTTGATTCTCTAAGGCCTCTCGTCTCCTCCTCTCTCATACAGCTGCATCCAGTCAGTATAGCGGCCGAAATGAACAGCCCACTAGGTGGACTCTTACAGAATACGCCCCCCCCCCCCCCCCCCCCCCCCCCCCCGAAGTCTCATCATCGTGCTTTTCTGGACGCTTTGTTTCGTAATATATCGCATATTCCCATACGCCGATGCTATTGACCAATAGCTGACATCAATCAAGAAGGGTGTTTGGATCCGTGCGTTTCTTTCTACTGTTACTGTGTATATTGATTGACGCGGTTTAATAAACATGTTGTTGTAAGATAAAATTCGCTTTCCAATTTTGAGAATAATTACGTTCTGGAAGAAGCTGCCTGTGCGGCCGCAAGCATGGGAATTAAACTTTGTTTACCCTGCTTATCGGTGTCGTAGCCGTTGGATCTCGCTAATTACGACTAGTTTTGAACACTCAACGTATACAGTCTGGAACCACGCGAAATTTAAGGTAAGACCCCACGCAGGCTTGACAGCGCGCGCTCACTCCTGGCCGCTCCTGGTTAGACACCTTGGCAGGCTTCGCTTCGTATTGAGCTATAATAGCACATCAAAAGTTGGCAGTTGGTACTATCCAACTTTGGTCAAGCTGGTCGCAAGACAGGAAGCTTTGATCGCCATTTTCTCCCCCAGCATTTCAACCTACTCCTCTAATTTAGTGGAAATAGAGTGTCTAGTGAATGCTTGACCCGTTAATATATATTTAGAGTTGTTCTTAGCTGTTCCTTTATGTTTCTTAACCAGATGGTTTCTTAACCTGAAGTTGTTTCAAAAGAGTAGAGGCACAAGAATTTGCGCGCTAATAAGACGCGATGTTTCTCTCTCGTGTATAATATAATGACTTAATAAATTAGGATCAGAATTTCATTTTTATTTTTATCGCATACATCGAAATCAGTACAAGTGTTCTTTTCCCGGTGTAAAAGAATGATCAGTCCTGCGCAAATTGATACGACCTTTGCGATTTTTATACCGCATAGCTTTCTTTGGATCTCGCGGCCGTTTCCTTTTTCTTTCTACTTTTTTTTTTTTTTGTGGCAGGTAGTTTTAGTAGCGAGCCGGTCGTCAAGTGGATGACGTACTTTCCCTGCCGTGCAAAGGGGCTAATGCAACGAGCGCGTGCTATTGGCGTTCAACGACGAACGTCAACAGTAAGTGTATTGCATTTAAAGAAAAAAAAAAGAAACTTCGATGCGAAAGTATTGCCCACATACTTACGAGTTCTGGCCATAGCATTTGCAAAGTAAATATTTTGTCAAGTTCCACTGCACATACCTGTCGCGGAGTTTGTGAAAATAGGGAATGGGCAACAATGCGGAGGCATAACTGAAGTAGACATGCCTTCGTAAACATCGTCTGTTAATGCTGACAGGGTAGTGCGCGCAAGGGCACAGCCGGGCCTGCCTGCACGTGCCGTCGCGCGAGAGCTTAAGGTTGCCTGAGGGTTTAGACGCTGTGGTGTAGCGCTTAGGTAGAACAGCCCTCCTCTACTTCCTACACCCACTCCCCGTGTGACGGCTAAGGGAGAGGACTCAGGCACCAATTCAGGTTAGCGGATCTGCTCTCTACAGAAATACACAACGAAACAACAAATGCGGCCTAAATGTTCTAATTGCAACAAATACACGTCTTGAAGCTCATCGTTCCTTTAATAAAGCGAAATCATTCCAGAAGCATTCGGCCATTCGCTCACGGTTTCTGCACAACGTTTTCATGATTCTTTTCAAACCGTTAATGATCGTAAATGACCAAACTTGTTGCAACAATAGTGCACGGGCTTTATGGCATTTCTTTTCAAACTAGGTTATTCGAATTGCCTAACGTATTCTCAGCCTGGTTAGCCTCCGTGCTTTTCCCTCATAACTTCTCTCTCTCTCTCTCTCTCTCTCTCTGGTTCGACCACTGAGCCTACTGAACGGCGCGATGACGGTGCACTTACTTCTCTTCGTGGCTTTTGTGGCCAAACGCACTCCGCGTCTGTGGAGGCATTCTAATCCTCCGCGCGTGGACCCTGCATATACACTCTAAGAAAAGTTTACACCCTTTGGAGTGTATACAACAATAATCGTTATCTGTTTTGCCCGCATTTCCTTTCTTGAAAACGCTGCGCTCGTTACTCTCCTGTCGGGAATGCTATGTATGCTGATAACGCGCATGCCGTTCATCACTAAAAAGTACCGGGCTCGCCGCGTTAAAGAAAGGAAATGCGGACAATTAAGACAGATGATGATTATCGTTGTGCCGCAAAGATAAACCCCAAAGCGCGCAACTGTTTTAGAGTGTAGAGTTCTCTTTGCAATTACCTGCTGTACAGAGGTGGAAGTTTTTCATGCTTTCTAAGCTATTTCTTCCTAGTTCTCACAGAAAATATTGGAAGGACCACAGAAAGAAAAACACGCAATGTTATAAATGATATTAAAGAAAAATAAAGAAACAACCCACGAATGCCAAAGCCAACGTTTGAAGAGGAGCTACATAGTCTTTCATACGCCAAGCGCTTTCAGTTACATCTGAGCGTTCACCTGGAAACGGTGGTGTCTTTACAACAAATAAAATGTTTGAACGCTGTAGCCTTTTGGGGGAAAAGAACGACCCGTCCACACTCCTGACAATCTTTAATGCGGCAGCATTATGCGCCCCATTACAAGATAATCCCTCGGCGTAATCGGTGTCACCGAAAGATGGTACTAAAAAATGGTCAGCGGCGCATAGAGTAAAAAGACGTCACAAAATGCTCGGAGTGATGTCAAATTTCTCAAGGAGGTTCCTGTAAACAAAGTAAATTAATGGCTCTCAAAAGAAAATTTGGTAAATTTCGGTCTGGGTGGGAACCGAACCAGAGCTTCCGGACTGCGGTTTGAGCACGCTTCTCCGACGTCACGGTGGTTCCACGGTTCTCGTTGACAAAAGGTGTTCCTAGTGCGTGAATCATTGCACACGTGACGGCACAGCCAATGAAGAGGAGGTGGAGCCACGTCATGGGTGCATAAAATGAGTGCGTAAAATAAAAAGCATTCATGCCCAAGTGAACGGCGCTGAGCGGGCCTTCGAGTTATTCACTCCTCGCGGTCAAGCGAGCGGGTTGAGACGGTTGGCGCCAGTTGGCCTTACCGAGTTGCTGTTGGAACGCAGGCTCCTGCGCGGTCAAAAAACACACGAAAAAAAAATTTCACCAAAGAGATTCAGTGCTTACCATTCCCATACTTAAGCATACTTCAGTGTACCTGCCGAAATTTGTCTTTTTGACGTGTTGCTGAAATACTTTTTTATTATTAATGGTTATCATCCTAACCACATGTGGTAATTAAAGAATATCAGGCTGTAAAATAAGAAAGCAGAATATCATACGGCATAAGGAAGCTGTCTTTTCAGCAGATCAAGCAGCAAGGTCACGACGGAGATGAAAAGGTTTCTCGGCCCTTGGCCTCACAGCTCGGTTTACGTGTCGCAGCAGAGTAGCAAAAACTTGAATCTGCAGTAATATCAAGCACGGGATCCCCGAACACCGTGCCTCGCGTCGCGCCCTTTCGCAGAAACACAGGCGCACGCGGAGCGAAGGCAGCGCGACCTTTCTGAAGGCCCAAGGACGATGAATTATGAAGGATGTGAAGATTCTGGGTTCTCGACAAGCAACACCAAGCGCTGTATTGGCAAGGTTGGCGCAAAAAAATCTGACGAAGGAGCGTGATTTGTGGAGAGATACCTATGTGGGAGATTTATTTCGACAAGTGAAGAGGGGGGCATGTATTAAAGCAAAGGCAAAAGGAAGCATGTTACGTAATCGGGACAAGGAATTGAGACGCAATATATTACGGCTCTGTGCAACATGCCTACATTTGAGTAACGTAGACGGGCCTTTTACTCTTTGAGCATATACGCCTTTGTAGTTGCGTACAACTTTCATTATGTATATACTTTCTCGTTAACTATATTTAAGGGGAAGTTGTTGCATATGTGTGGCACCGGCTGCTTCTTTTCCCTGACCTGATAAATGTGCTCAAAACGATGTCCGTAACCGAAGCCGTAACCGAAAATGACCAAAACTATTGCCACAATTGCGCACAGGCTTCATGGCATTTCTATCCAAGCTAGGTAAATCGAACTGGCTAACGCAGTGGCACAGGCCAGACTGGTGAATATATTTGCAACGTCATCCTTCTCTCCTCTTTTGGCGGCGCGCCGGATCTTTGGTGCACATGAAAAGCCGGTTGCGTTTCCTCTCACTACAGCTGTTTATTGTCGGCACGATCACATTTTAACGCGACAGCGTTAAGGGCCCCGTGTCGCCGAAAATCCGGTGTTGGTGTCAGTCTCAGCGGAGTTGTCTGTGAGCAAAAATTGCCGCATATATTTAGGTATATGCATATGCCACGCCTTGCTTTATGACATGCGGCATATGCAGGTTATATTGCGAAACCATTTCATCACTAAAGTTGCTCATACCATGTCTTATAGTCTGGACAGTGTTATTCCTCAAAAATTTTGAGAATGACAACCCTCAAACCAATGTCACGAAACAAAACACCGACAGCGCATGCCCTTTGTGTTCAATATTCTCATATTTAAATATCAGAAAGTCGAAACAATGACAGAAACCTGAAAATGGTGTAATTTTTGGGCGTGGTTGTGCACTACCTCCGGCTCCGGGATCGGCCCACGCAAGAGGCCGCGTTTCTACCAGAAAGCTCCCTATCGTGCATAGCGTTCGCCGCCGGCGATTTTCGGTAAATATTACGGTTACATGAGCTGCAGTTGCCGGGAAGCGTGAAAAGCAGTCAAGGATCTTCTAACGCTATCGCGTTCCACTCTTAAAGGCGGAGCTTAAGCTTCTTCCAAGTTTTTACAGCGAAACTGTATATGGCTACCCCGGTACATTTTCTGCGTCGATGCGTGTACACCGTCGCGTCGACAAAGAAACATTTTCGTATCCGTAGCTAGCGTAAAAGAAAGTCTAGTCTTCTTGGTTCATTAGGATAAGCGTTAAAACCTGTGATGGATGGCCCATTGTTCAACCTAGTGCGCTCGTCGCAACTGCCAAGTCGAGTGATTGCTGGCACATTGCTCTTGTTCTTGTTCTTGTTGTTCAATAAACGTTCACGTATGTATCGTCCAGTTTGTGTCCGTCTATAGAGCCGCGTATGTGCCGCCTGACGCCCTTATGGGCAGTTGTTCTTGAGCGGTTCGATGGGGCGAACGTGTATCATGCTCACGGAAGAGGAGCTGCGTGTCCTTCTAGAACGACGACGGGAGCGACCTCGAGAATGGGCGCGCCGGCGGCGGGAAGCCGCTAAGGCCGATCGTGGGTCCGTCGATGAATCTAGCCCGTCGTGTGTGCCGACCGACAAAGACTGGCCGCGTGCCCGTCAAGAACGGCGGCGTGAGCAGCGCCGGGAATGTCAGCGCCGGCGGCGGGACGCCGCCAAGGCCCGTCGTAGCTATGCCCTACGACCATCCGCAGCGTGGCCGTGTCGAGCGGGCACGCGAACAGAACTGGGAACGTGAGCGTCGGCTGTGTCTTTGTCTTGATGCTTTAATTGCATCATACATATATACATATACATATATACATTGTCATACATATATACAATTTCGTAATTTTAGAAGACCGCATAACAGCTTCGCTGGTTGCCTTTGTTCAAAGAGTGGAAGGGCTGATGAATATTTTTTTTCTTCCCTCTACCGAAATTCGCTTTACTAGAGTCAGTGGCGACTTCAATGTTACGAACAAGCACCTCCCACAAAGACGTAGTGCACGTGCTATTCACCTCTGAAGCAAAGCCGGGCCTACAGGAGTGTCACAGACCGGCGCCAACCATGTTATATATATATACCTTTAGAGTGCGTTTTTCGGGCATACCGTTCAGAAGCTACGGGAGGAGGCCGCGAGAGAGGGCGGAGAGGACTGCCCCGGGGTCGAGGGGCATCTGGAGACGGTCGGCTTTGTGAGCCGTGCAAGCGGCTGTTCTTCGGAGGCGGCTTCGCTGTCCCCTTCGACGGAGTCGGGGCTTGGCCGCGCTGTAAGATTACCAGAGTGGAGCAGGCAGAGCGCACGGTGAAGAGAGTTGTGCGCCCTGTGTCCACTGTTCGGTCGCTTCCGCTGGTCGGGATCGCGGAGACGGCCAGGCCATAAATCGACAGTGCGCATGCTGTCTTCGGTGGATCCGAGAAAAAAACGCCCGTAAATAACCGCTGGGCACAGCACTGTCTTTCACCAGCGTCTTCCCTCCGCCAGCTCGTTAGCAGTTTGGTGGGAAGGGACACAGTCGGTTGGAAACAGGCAGCGAAGAAGGTTGTGTGAGTCTTTGCGGCGTGCGGGGCCGAATTCCTGCGGACGAGGCGCGCGCTTCATCGCACCGGGCCCGCCGCCTTCGAGCCATCGCCGCAACGACTGCCACACGAGCCGTCCCCGTCCTTCGCCGCGCTCCGATATGGTCTGTCCGCCGACTTGTCCTCTTCTTCTTTCTTCTGTTAACTCTCAATGACTCGTGTGCCTCTAAACTCCTTTGTTTACTGTTGTTGTAACCCTGCCTGATTATTGTGTGTTCTGGTCGTGTTTCCAATTGTGTGTGCTTCTCGCCAATTTTGTTCGTTCCTACTTTTAATTCTTTGTTCCCTCATTGTCCAATGACATCGCTAGCCTAGACCATATGCTCTGGCGTTGCCCCTCGTTACGAGGCACAGAACAAATCAATGAAGACAAGTGGCTCTCCGCTATCAAGAGCCCCGATGCCGGGGCGCAACTATGGGCTGTCCAGAGGGCCCACGATGCGGCGGTCGGGCAAGGCCTGACTGTCCCAACGTGGGAGCGGCCCGCAGCGCGCTGAGTCGCGTACCTCAGGACCTTATTAAAGTTCTGCATCCATCCAACTCATTGTCCTTGATCAGTTTTGTGTATGATTAAATGCTTTGTTATCCCCCTTCAACGAGTTGCTTCGTGATTGCCGACGCATCGATACCCGGGCGCCTTGCTCGGGCTGACCAACCCTGAATAAATAAATGTTGTACAAAACCTCCCGCTGGTAGGCCGGGGCGAAGCGTAAAGCGGACCCCTGTGCTCCGTCGGCTTGCGCCTGGCAGCCGGATTGGCGAGCGCGGTGTAAGTTTTGTGACAAGGAGTCAGCTCACAGCTTAATGACCTTGCTCTGACAATGTAAATGCTAGGCTATCTGGAAAATAAAAGCTGATATTTTCCAGCTAGAATGTTAGCAATGGCTTAATAACTATATTGAGACAACGCAAAAGATATGCCCCAGCCGTAAAAGTTTCATCCTCAAACTAGTGACACAAAGGCCCATCTGTGCGGAAAAAACAGCTGTTTTAAACAGCCGAAATCACCTGAATTCAGGCTAATAAGCGAACCGTTACGTTATGTACTGTGTTCATGCCTACGGGTGAATAAATTTTCTTGTGATCTTTGCAAATTGTGTTCTACTTGTATAACCTACATATAACATAGTAATTCTTAGGTTGTCACCCACCATAATAGTCTTTTAAAGCTAAGCTTTCTTTGCTTAGCTCCCGGGTGTGGTGGCGCAGTAGCTGTTATCTGCTGCCGGGTCGGTCGGTATATCGGCTGATATGTGTGCACATCACGGACGTTTTATGTGCGCCGAATGCTAGAACTAGTACGCAGGATTGCATAACCTCTGCATGCTGACCGACAAAGCACGTTGCCAATAACGCACCTCTGCTTCGCGTAATAAGATATCTATTCCTAAATCAAACCTCAACAGATAATGGGGCCTAATAGATATCTCTCAAGCACACCAACATCTTCGTGGAATAACGTATTATGTTCCACAGATTCTTTTATTGACTTTCTTAGATTTTGTCTTTCTGTATGTGCCACTATCCCTGTGCGCTGTCTTGGCCAAATGTCCAGAATGGATATGGGTCACTGCGATGAAAGAGGTACCGAATGCTTAAATATAGCAAGATATGTGTCGTACATTTTTTTCCATGCACTCCCCATCCCCATTCTTCTCTCGACAAGCGTAGTGCATCAACTATTTCCTGCGTAAGTGTCTCACATTGCGTAAGCGTCTCACACTGTTTAACCGCCTGATTTGGTGCTTCCATTTCGGCACACCTCATGAGAGGTGAAGTGCATAAACATAAAAGAGCATGATAATAAAGTTGTAACCTTTGTGGTGGATAAACAAACATTGCAGGGAAATTACGTGTCACATAAAATGAAATTAAAACAGCTTTATGCATCACCGTTACTTATATAAAATTTAGTTATTCGCTTTACTGAAGCTTCACTTCACGTGGAGTCCAGCGTGTGCGTTGCAGCTGCATATTTCATTTTTTCTCCAAGCGCTGCCAAAGTTGCAAAGGTACGTTTTCACATTAGCCTTCGAGGTAAACAAATATATTCATGCTGCCTACTAATGGTAGCATTGGTCATTGTCAACAGGCAAGAAGCGGCTAAAGATCGATCTGATTAGGACAGTCCAACGACCAGCTATAAAATATGGCATCGATTCCAAGGAGGATAACCATGCTCAGAAACTGTTGAAAGGCCTCCCGAGAGAGCACCAGCCTGATGTGCTATTGATTGCAGGGTTCCATCTGCAGACCACCGCTGCTTATGACTAGTATTCTCACGCGCTTGTTTTTATTCATTTCATTATTATTTTGCTTCACGGACGCAATACACCTTTAGGTGTTATCAGCACGCATACACTCGCAGTGCTTTACAGCCAATATCGTAAAATCACAGTTAGACGACAGATTACTAAATATTCAAAACGCCTTGGTCGTTGGTGCTGGTGAACAGGTGTTTCGCCGCCTGGTTTACGGATAGGCCATAAAATTCGAGGGCGGTGTTTGATCTTTATCGAAAGATGAATATGCTTCAGAGTTGGCTGGCCGCTGCCATAAGGAAAGTCCGTGACTTTCTCGATGTTGCGCTGGACACGGGTCACTGTCGCGTGGTAGCATGGAATACGTTTTGGGGTTTTTTCACGTCTCACGAAAAAAGAAGCTCAGTCACAATTGATTCCTTAAGCATTCCTGCGAGATGTCTCTGTAAAGTTACACGGGAAGCTCACTTGGCTAATAGGACATAGTTTGCACGATGTATATACGTACCAAACAAACCCCAGACAGGTACAGTGTTTGGTAAGCATTGTTTGGTAATTAGTTTGCGATTTAGGGTGTTGTCTGAAACGTTCCCTGAGAAAAGGCGAGATTTAAAAGGCGTGTCAATACAGGTGAAATCAGATAAATACTGTCACGTGGTTACTTTGTTTCATTGTCAACACGTATCTTTAATTTGTTGTGTTTACGTAAAGGCAAAATCAGAAAAGGCTTACTTTGCCTGGTTGTCGCAGAGGCGACAAATGTGCACTAAGAGAAATAACCAAAACAAATCATGCAACTGCGACTCTGACAATTGTATGCCACAGCTCTGCCACTCCTGAGAGGAGGCAACAATTTCGACAAAGAAGGTCTAAATCTTGCCCCCTTTAAGATCTTGGTGGAATGTAATAAAAGCTGCAAATTTCTTTAATGTGGTGGGTTAACAAGCCTGCCATTATTCCGAAGGTCCCTATTAGGTTGTTAAGGAAATGGAGGGATACTTAGACGTCCTTTAGCGCAATTGCTTACTGGTCCTAAGATCGGCACTTAGTGCTTGAAAGAGTAAAAACAAACATTCAGCTATATGGTTATAAGGAGGCTACTATGGCAATCAGCAGCAAGAACAAACTAATACTAATTAAAGAAACGTTATTTCCACGAAAAAAAATTTTGGCACTGAACAGAACATGATAATAAACAAAAAGAAAAAAATGTGCGATCAGCACTTCTCTCAATATTATATGTTTTACTCGAGTGAAGCTCAATCACAGTGTTGTTTGTTGCAGTGAAACAAGAAATGGTACTTAAGTATCCTCAATGCATCAAACATGTGTCTTCAGCGGCATAGTCCCTTTATAAAAGCTAACTTTTAATGCCGTCTTTCCCGGTGTTGGGCGCGTCGGTTCGTTCGCTTTCTCGCCAAGTAAAGGAAGCCAATGCTGGAGATAGCGCAATAGTGAAGTGAGCTGATCATGAAGGCAGTGTCATATCAAAATTGGTTGAGCTTGGAGACAGCGTAATTCGCAGTCGCTGCAGGGTCGCGTGGCAGAGTTCTTCGTGTTTTGCTGTACTGCTTGGTAGACGCGTAACGGCTATGCTACAAAACGTTGCGCACAAGGTGAACAGTTGTACAGGATTTTATTGAAATAGCAATTACATGAACACTCCAGGCGCATTTCTGCCGTCGCCGTCGCCGTCGCCGTGAGGCTCGGTATGAGTGAAAGCATGTGAGGGTGAGCCGGCGAACGCGGTTCAATCTTGCGTGCGCGAGCGAGGAACGCGGCCCGGATGCTCACCAACGACTCCCATTGGGGAGCGAGCGATTGCACTGGCACTGAAAAATAGAGGAGGCGTTGACTACGGCGTTGGCCACGCGAATCGCGGACGCCATAGTAGACGCCTTTGGCGAACGCCATAGGGACGCGTTGCCAGTGCTCGTGTGTGTAGAACGCGGTCTGCGATGTGGCTCAAGTGCGCGCCCGCGCGGGCCTCATCTTCACAGGGATCTGTGATGTTTGCAGAGTGTGCGTAGTGCCGGTAACTTCGTATGCGCTGTGCTTTCGACGTTTAATACGCGTTTACGTGACAGATTCACGGATGTCAAATTAGTCATGGCTACTGCCACGATTCCTATTTACAAATCGTTTCACTAAAGCTTTACAGATGTTCCAACATGTGAGTTAGATCTGCTTATATTTTTTGCGTCTGTGAACAGGATCGCCGGGTCATCGGAATGGCAACAAAAGAGACAATAGTATATACCTGTGCATTTATGAGGGAGAACTGTGAAAGGGTGCTGGCCAATCCTTCTAGAGCACCAGTAGTGTTAACCGAACAGTGCCACCAAATTTCCTTGCATGGTGCAATTGCACCAAATGTGGCCTCAACAATGTATTGCCACAGAAGAAATCGTCCTTAAGGAGGATCAAATATTGCTTCAGCTTCAAAACAGGGAATTAGGTTGTCTTATGTGATATGAAAGCAACAGCTCCTGTTCTTCATTCTTATGTGACCTGGTTTGTTTTACAAGGCAGACCTAAACTGCGGTGACTGTGAATACAGCATTCTTTCACAGATGATCCCCTCCCCAACTCTCTTCAATGTGGCCATGCCCAAGTTGCCACCACATCTCCACAAAATTCCCCACGTCCAATACGCCCTACATGCCAACGACGTGAGACGTACAAGATAAATTAAGGCTCAGATGGGGAAAGTCAATATGAGATCCAAGCTGTTACTGTGGCAGTTCAAGCTTACATCACAGCAGGGGGCGTCGCGTTTGTGACCGACAAGTCTGAACTGCTTCTCGTGCACCAGAAACGCTAAAAAAAAAAAAAAAAAAAAAACGCCTGCACCTGATATCATCGTCAGGCTTCTCTACTTTTCCATTTCAAAAAGTGGACCGTTTGCGCAACTAATCTAATGGTAAGCTTACTCATACAATCCACCTACTCCATCAACAAATTGCACACATTACACTCATGCATCCTTCCCGACACCAGGACCGCAGACGCGCTCAAGCCCTGATACGGGTGTTTGAAGACGGCGTGGCCGATGCACCAGTTCTGTACAGAGATGCAGCATATAGCCGTTCTGATGAGCTCCGGCTCTTTCCTGCTAAAGGCAACGCAAACGCAAACGCAAACGCACACGCACACGCACACACACACGCACACACACACACACACGCACGCACATATATATATATATATATATATATATATATAAACCCTGAGTCGAGCACATACGCACGCAAGTACAACTGCTTTATGGAAGTTTATGAAAGTTGTTCACAAATCCTAGCGTCACTTTATTTCTTTTATAACTCCAGCTTACGAGTCACTGAATTTGTGGGAATGAAGTATTTTGATTGCGCGCAAGGTGCAGGTTGTGGGGCTACCATCGGTGAGTTAGGTGTGTGCGGCGGAAGCCACGATCTTTGTCAGAAGCTTTGCGTAACAATTACTGACAACTTGCAGGGTGTGTGTCTTGGCTTGAGAAAAAACTTACGTTATGAACATAAAGCATATCTGCAAGAGCAATGCATGTCGAGGGCAACGGTATGTGCTGCTCACTCTTTATTAGTCATATATTACAGCATACAGTAATGCTGCTTCATACGAGAGAAAGCAAAGCGCTCCGTTCTTATTGGATGGAATCGGCAGCATTGCAACGATACTTTGGCTAATTTGGGTACATAGGTGTCTGTGACGTCATTTATAGTATTGACGGTTACTTCATTACGAGTACCGACAGTGACTTGACGTTACAGCCACAAGCTATTCACTGAAGTACGGCTAGTTCATTTGATGAAATTGAGCAGTTCACGTTTCACGAAATGCTCGATTGGAGTAGTGGATGAAATGCCGCTCTCGTGTGCAAATTCCTATTAAGTTGATCAAACTGGATTCTGTGTCAGTGAGCGAGCATGGGAGTATGAACTATCGTTAATGAAGAAAGGTAATGTGCACTCACCTACGCATTGCATTGCGATGAAGTGTGAGCGACTGCTTCGTGAAATGAAGATACTGGCCAAAAGTAAAGACACTTTAGCAAGAAAGTTGTTGCTGGCTATTCATATTTAAAGAAAAGCAGCGCGAACTGCATGTGTGATACTTCTATTTCATTTTAAGCAACGAGTTCCAACTGTTTGACACGTAGCTGTAAATTATTCTTGCTTATTTCTGTTCGTTTTATTTTTACGCGACCAAACGCGCATGCGAATCTGGTCTAATATTTAGACTTCGCTCTACAAGTAAGCAGCCGAAGTTAAGAAGTTAAGAACGCGCTTTGTTCCTTTCTATTCCATTTCATTCTTCAGTTTTTTTCCTCGTTGCGCTAATATGCGTCCATTAGTCTTTAACCAACTCGCCAACTAACCAATTTTAGTTAACGTAAGCCTGACCGCGTCGTCCTTACATCTGCTGCGATAGCGAGGGGCAAGGTCACATGGGTCATGGTAAAGAAAAATATTTGGACTACATTTCATGCGGTGACTTAAATGGAACCTTGATGGGAAGCGCAATGTTCCCCCTGCGGTCGAAGACGCGAGCGAATGCTGAACGCCGTCGGGACTTTGGCTCCGCAGTACACCACCATTCCGGCACGCATTTGCTAAAGTACCAGACAACGCCAAGCGGGAAGTAAGAGCGAAAACATGATGACAGAGCTTTGTGCGCAGCGAACCATACATGGAATGCGAAAAAAAGATAAAAGAAGCAAACTGTATACTAGAGCGAAACGGACTACGAAAGAGCACGGCAACCGACTCCATTGTCTCCACTCGGAGAGGCGCCTAGTTGTCGGGCAAAACAATCCCGTACGTAGGATCATTTCTCGAATCGGTACGGCAAGGCATGCAAGTTCTGTATATGTATATACATCTGGAGAAAGACACAAGAATCAGGGAAGACGAAATTCGTGTTAAGGCATAGGACACTGTACGAATAGAGGTCACAGAAATGACCGCTCTCTGTGCTGTAAGTACGTCGGCTGTACTCTATGATAGATGACGAACGCTCACTCTTTCGCGCTCTGTAGAGTGCAACGCATATCATAAGCACTGACAGCTAAAAGGAACAGTGCATCTTACAGAGAATTAAAATAATATTGTTTCACAGCGCTGAGTCTTCGTAGTCGCAGCGCAAAGTATAATAATTGCTGCTTTAGAGGACTTATATTTTGCATTAACGAAGAGTACGCATAAGTAAACGACTACTAAGATATATTGAGGCGCAATGAAGTGATAAATTCTTATCGCCAGAACGATGCGAGAGAAACGAATACACATCGTGGTGTATGCTTGAAAATTAGTTTCGCAATATCTGCAAGTGACGCCATTTCGAAGTTACCCAATGAGTTCCAAGGGGTGGGAAGCGCAGCTTTAGCCAAGCTAAAGCACTATAGCCCACCTAAAGGCAAGTTCAAAAAAGAAAAAACAATGTGGTGGTGTAGCCCGTACCATTCACCACAATTTATGTGTTCACAAGTTTAATTGGTATAGTTTCTTGCCGTCTCGTTGGTTTTGTTTCTTTTTTTTGGTTGTAGTACGAGGTAGACCTTCAATTTTTTTCTCTTAATGCTTCACTAATTATCCAGGTTTGGCTCATTCGTCACCATTTCGCAGTGTTTAATGTGATGTGAAATGTTTCAGGAATGATTTCCAATGTCTCTCTTATCAAATGTACCACTCCTACTTAGGCTACCAATAGGCAGCTGAAGGTATCCATCTAAATAAATAAATAAATAAATAAATAAATAAATAAATAAAGCTACATAAGCAGCTAAATGGCACACTCAGTACCTTGCTTCCACGGTCTATTGATCAGTGTCTCAGTCGCCAGCCTAGAGCACTTCGTTAAAGCCTTATATTCTTTATTTTACAGCGCAAAGGATAAGATCACACTCGGTGTGGCACGTTTTTGCCATTTTCGCTTGCCCCTTATTCGTGACATAGCAGTTGTATTCTCACGACTAAAATTCTTTTAGCCTATTTGGAGAAAGGAGAGTCATGTCTTTTCTTCCCCTCTTCCCCATCCCTTACGTAGAGTAGCAGGCCAGATGCTCCATTATCCGGCCGACCTCTCTACATTTCCAATCATTAAAATACTTCTTCTTCATGTCTTGCTTCGTACACTCACATGTAAAATGTTTGGCGGTGTGTTTCCTTGAAGTAGCCGGATAATTTGCCACAAAGCACCCTGTGCGACCTGTAGTAGACAATTACTTTACTCCACAAACTACCGAAACCGGCGTAGTGAATGCAATTTCCTGCAAGTACTACCAGCCCACGCTTATATGTTTTATGGCATTTAATTTTCAGTTTTACCTCTCGTTATGACGCACAGCCGACGACGATCCCGGTTTATGGCGCGTGCTAATACCCACTCTAAAAGATGCAGCCCGCAGAAGAAGAGCCAGAAATAAGGAGCGCTACAACTTTTTCTTTTTTTTTCGCTATTGTATCAAAGGCACTCAAAGCAAACGCATATCTTGCTACCTCCTAGCGCGATAATTGGTTTCGTAACGGCTTCGTCTGCCACTGTCAACATTACAAGAGAACCTCCCTTCATCACATGTGACACTTACTCTGCAAATAATATAAAAAGGACTTAAATTTTCTTCTCGTTTTCTTTTTAATTTTGTTCCGCCCATCTTCTCCTAGGGTCTTTCTTTCTCTCCATCCCATTCTCTACAGCGTGGAATGTAGGCGAATATACCCTCCGCTTTTCAATAAATACCCTTCTTTCTTTGTCATGTGGTGTAAGTGGTCTTTACGTACGCGAGCGACATGATTACGACCCAAATTCCCATTTACACTTTCGTTCTCCAGAGACAGAAATGTGGTAAAAATGCACACTTTACGGTTTTGTAGTTTTGAAAGTGAAGTCTAACGCAAAACCATGAGGAAGTATTTCGGGATTCAAACTTATGTTAAGACTATAGAACTCAGTGCCTGATTCATACCTCATGGAATATTATTATCTCGCTCGGCCTCCTTTACTCTACGCTCTCTCTCTCTCTCTCTCTCTCTCTCTATTCCATTACCAAACTTCTGCTGTGCATCCCCTTAAAACCACGGACATACAGATACACACAAGCATACGAGATCAGTCTAATAGTACCACCAGTACTCTTGCCCGACGCCTCAGGCATTTCCCTCTCTTCTTGCCGCCCCGGCAGATTTCTTATTTGCGTATTTTGCCAGAGAAGTCTAGCGTTGTTGTACACGTACAACTTAACCGTAGACGAACCTCAGTGCGAGATACGAAGCAGCAGAACAAACGTAGAAATGAATAAATAAAAATATAATAAGGAAATACAGTGACACCAGCCGAGGTTCAAGTACTTCGTTGGGAAAAAAAAACAGACGTGACAGTACCAAATCTGAGAGATGGCACGTCTGCAAGGCACAGTAGTACAGGCGACCCAATTATCGATTTGCTCCCGAAAGTTACCAAGGTTCTTGTTGGCAGATTTTCTCCTTTGTGCGCCCGTGATCGTTAGCCCTAAAGGAAGTGCATGACAGTGCGGATGGAACATTGATTACGAGTCTTCTAATTTAGTTCTTGTTAGCGCGGAGTAAGGACTCAACAGGAACACAAGTAGGTTGCGTGGTGGACAGAAGTAAAAAAATTGTCATCTACAGAAACAAAAGCTTTGCCTGCACATTAAGAATCCTTCTTTGTACACGTTGAACAAGAAGCCGTTAGCCATCGCGAAATACTTCATTTTTTTTTCTATTGACACGATTTTGCGACGAGAAGAAAGCACTTCGCCTTGATTGGTTGTGGTCTTCGACCAACAAACTGGGAGCACCTACTGTCTTTCGTAGTTATTTTCTTTTCTTTTTCATGTGGACCATCATATTTTTCTATTGGATCATCGTATGCTTGGCTGCCACACTTCCGCTTCTTTATGCAGTCACTGTCTATTGAGATGTCTGGCTTTCTGAGTTATTGCATTATTTTCTGATTTTATGGTAATAGAAAGATTGGTCGCATTCGTCTCAGGGTATGTGACATTTTTTTATTGTCATGTGAACCCATCACTAAGAGGACATCCTAAAAATTAAGAATGGCAATGATGAGGATTTGCTATCGGCCTTTGCGCCATACCTTGGACAAAGAGAGGGAGAAACGAAGAGGGAAAGATAGGGATGTTAAACAAGGACGTGCCTGGTTGGCCACCCTACACTTGGGGAGGTGGAAAAGGGAAGTCCAGGTAAGGAGAAAAAAGAAAATACGAATAGTTTAAGGCTTCAGCGGTCGAATACACAAATCTTTTTCTTCGTATATGCTTTTTGCCATAGACGGCCGGCTTAACTAATATGTCCAGCATTACAAGCGGCTGGAATTTGCTCTTACAAGCAAATTGAGCGTGAGAAATTTTTGTAAATAAAGACCAATATATTTATTTATTTGAAAGCAATGACACCGCGAAGTCATAGCCATAACAGTACCCTCTTGCGGTTTCAATTTTCTTTATTTCGAGTAAGCTAATGTACAAACTACCACCATGTTTGTATCTGCGGATTTTGATTACAATGCGTTTGTGTATCTGTACATTTATATGCGGTCTCATACACCCAATATGATAACTGCGCGTTTATCTTGAAAGAAAGACGGAGTGAATTTCTATTGCTTGCGAGCTTCTACTAACAAGTGCAAGACATGTTAAGGATTGCAATATGCATATACACATAGGGGATGGTGATGCGCTCTAAGTAAACCGAAGTTCAGTTCGCAAGTTCTAGGATGTTCTACATGCAGCACGTGTATATCGAATAATAAAAGAGCCGGTGCCCTATCAGCTGCAAAATTCGTGGTATACTATCAGCCACATACCGTGAGGGTGTTGTATATTCAACTGAAGATTCAATAATGATAACTGGAACAGCGGAACATTTAACGGCACATAGTGAGTCCATATTTCTCGAACACAAAATCAGGCGGATCCAGACTGTCAGACGTCTACGCAGCACTGACGTAAGGACTAAGGCGATGTATGACTTGACCAGGAAAGAATGTTAGGAGAGGCCTATGCAGATGGATGCGCGGCATGTGTATGCAAATGCATGTAAGACACTCTTTGTCATGGCGGTCCATAGTTGATATTCTGGGCGATTGGTCAAGGAATGGGATCATGACCCGTGGCCCATACCCGTGACCTAAGAATCAGGGTAGCGCGACTATAAAAAATCTCGGAAAATCAAAGAAGCTGTTCGATAGCATGGGCTATTAAATTAAGAGGTATGAGCCCTTTAGACGTACGTATGCGCCGACATCATTTGTACATGTCTTATTTTGTGATTTGTTAATTATTAATGCAGAACAGAGGTACGATCACTGGGACTACATTGTTGATCAACATTCAGTGCTACATAAATAGTCTATTTGGCGAGAAGCTTATGTAAACAATGAAGCAATAATGACGCCACAATTAAAGCTTGGTTATAAAAAGACTGATAAAAATTAAGTTCCCATATTGCAGGGCAAACGAGACAGACTGAAAGCCAAAGATGTATGTTGTATCGTATGCGTTGTAAACATGGATTTAAAGCGAATATCCCGTCTGAATATTTAACTACAGAAAATAGATTTGAAGCTGTCCTCTTATAGGTTTTACTCATGGTTATGAGTGAAATTCCTCAGCAGCCCATGATAATGACAAGCAAACAAATGGAAAGCACAGCAAAAAGAAAGATGGTGTAATAACATATATTGCTTCAAAGAGCTATCTATGCTGATTGCCATCAACAGTAGGCTGTGATAATCAGGATGACAATTTCTTCTATTTTACTTGGTTTACAATTTTCTGGCGCTAATCACTAGAAATTCTCAAGTAGACTGGCGTGCCAAGACAGCGTTGAAAAACATCTTCCAGAACTTTACGTGCGATTCCATGAACCAATCGTTTACTCGAAACGCTCTTTTCAGTCTGAGAAAATTCTTACAAGGAAAGCGCTTGCGCAATAGAAGTCTCTATGCTTTGGGCTTGAGCTTTTCCCTCAGGATCGGTGTTGAAGTAGATCTTTCGTAGGCCTCCGTTCCAAGGATACAACGTCATCGTCCAACGTGCCAGTTTCAAGCCTCCCGGCATCAAGCAAACTGGTTGCCGTTTGTGGCCGATTTACCCTCTTCCCGGTAATATTGCAGTCTTTTACTACTCTTCATTTGACCTCGGCAACAAAGTTCGGGCGTTATTTCAGTGGTTTTCTTGAGACTAGTTACCCGATGGGGGGGGGGGGGGGGGGGGGGGTGGTATAAAGGCAAATAATGTATAGCTCAGGTATTATATTTCGCAGGCGTCTCTATGTGTTAATGATTTGAACTGACATGGCTTCAGTCAGCATACGCTCCTCTTTATTTGTGGTAGCTCGCACCTTGAAACAATTGCCACACTAATTGCTGCATGCAAGCGCACTAACGCGTCCAAAGGTTTAACATTGTTAGACACAATAGTGCGGAAACAACAATGGCATAAAGACACATATCCCTCGTTCTACACGCTCGCTCTATTTGTGTAATTTTTGCCTACGCCTCAGCGCTATTGCAAAACACTTTAAGATGGCAAAATTTAACACGTGAACACTTCTGATGCTTCCGGCTTTTGTTTTCTACCGGAAGTTCACTTGTCGAAACTATTGAAGCGCTTCTTCGCTTTCACAAAAGTGCGAACGAGTGAGAACCAAATCCGCCCCTTGGTAATCTACCTTGATCACGGGGAGCTACAGCGAGAGCTTATACAGTTTCAGTTCAGACTTCTGATTTCTACGCCTTAGAGTTGCAAGTGATTAACGGTCTTTCACGATAGCACGCAATGGATCCACCGGCCTCAGGTACGTACTCAGTCAGTAGAAATTCCAGGCATAGGACTTTCAAAACTGGCAAAAAAGGCTGTGTCTGCTCTAGCTACCAAAACTGGGAGTGTCCACCAAAAGAATGCTGCTTGCACTTTTATTTGCGATTATTTTCATGCTTCCTGGTGCTCTCGCCATCCTCAGCATGCGGGGTTACATAGGGTTTTTCACAAGTCAAGTAACTCTACATTTTTATCTGTCTTGAAAGGGCGTTTATTGCAGCTCGTATGCGGGATCGCAAGTGGCTCTTGATCGCGAGTCCTAGCTGTTCGCATCAGCAGCCCGAGCTCGGGTCTCGCGCCGCAGCGGTGGCAGTCCGCACAGCGCCACATGCATGTTACCCACTACAATTGCCCCCGCGGTGAAGAGGAGCCATCCTGGCGACCTAAGGTGATGACACGATAAGGGGGTCGTGGGACGGCTTCAGGCGGCTGATGTGAACCGTCTCGCGGCCACGGCGGCGTTTGTCCGAAGATGGCGTCACCAGTTCGACCACATAATTCACCGGCGATGTACACGCGACGATCCGGTACGGACCCTGATATTTCGGAGCAAGCTTTGGGCTAAGGCCTGGAGATTGGAAGGGCAGCTGAAGCCAGACGTGAGAGTCCACGGCGAAGGACTGTGTGGGCTGCCCGTTGTCGTGGCGATCTTTGTGGATTCCTTGGGTATCCGACGTGAACGAGCGAGCCAGTTGGCGGCACTCTTCAGCATGGCGAGCAACTTCGGAAAGAGGGGTGAATTCAGAGGCATCCGGATGATATGGTAGCATGGTGTCGAGGGTAGTGGATGGTTCACGTCCATAAAGAAGGAAAAATGGGGAGAAGCCTGTGGTAGCCTGAACGGCGGTGTTATACGCGTACGTCACAAAAGGGAGGACATCGTCCCAATTGGAATGATCAGACGCAACATACATGGTGAGCATGTCACCAAGAGTGCGGTTGAACCGTTCCGTTAGACCGTTAGTCTGTGGGTGATACGCCGTAGTGGTGCGGTGAATAGTGCGGCAAGCGGCGAGTAGCTCATTAATAACTTCGGACAAGAAGACACGGCCTCGATCGCTGAGCAGTTCTCGCGGTGCGCCATGCCGTAATTTGAAATGCCGTAACATGAATGCGGCGACGTCGCGAGCAGCAGCCGAAGCAAGTGCAGCAGTTTCGGCATATCTTGTGAGGTGGTCTACTACGACAATTATCCAACGATTTCCTTTAGCAGTGGATGGAAGAGGCCCATAAAGGTCAATGCCAATCCGATCAAAAGGACGTGCAGGACACGGTAAAGGTTGCAGAGGGCCTGTCGTATGAGGAGATGTCTTGCGTCGCTGACAGGCTACACATGACCGAATGTATTTGCGGACATAAGAATACATGCCGCGCCAGTAGTAGCGCTGGCGGAGCCGCTCGTAGGTTTTCAGGACGCCAGCATGAGCTTGTTGTGGGTCGGCGTGGAAATACGTGCATATGTCGGAGCGCAAATGGCGAGGGATGACTAGCAGCCATTTGTGACCGTCCGGCTGATAGTTTCGGCGGTACAAGATGGCGTCCCGTAGCACGAAATGGGTGGCTTGGCGACGAAGGGCTCGAGGGCATGTAGCCGTCGAAGAACTGTGAAGAATGTCAACGAGAGACACAATCCACGGATCTTTCCTCTGTTCAGACGGCATGTCGGTAACAGCAAGCGTAGCAACCGGGCACTCCATCGGTGAGGGTGGCGTTTCGTCGGATCGCATGGGCGATCGGGAGAGTGCATCGGCATCAGAATGTTGGCGCCCGGATCCATAGATGACGCGAATGTCAAATTCTTGGAGCCGAAGAGCCCAACGTCCAAGACGGCCTGACGGGTCTTTCAGTGACGCAAGCCAGCAGAGCGCGTGGTGGTCTGTCACAACATCGAACGGATGGCCATACAAGTAAGGGCGAAATTTGTTTAACGCCCAAACTATAGCCAAGCATTCTTTCTCTGTGACAGAATAATTGGTTTCTGCCTTCGTGAGGGCACGACTCGCATACGCAACCACATATTCCGGAAAGCCAGGCTTGCGTTGCGCAAGGACGGCTCCAAGACCAACGCCACTGGCGTCCGTATGAACTTCGGTCGGTGCAGTCGGGTCATAGTGGCGTAGAACAGGCGGTGAGGTAAGCAGACGACGCAAAGTGGTGAAGGCTTGGTCACATGCCGGAGTCCAATGGCGAAGGTCACCAGGGCCAGCCAGGAGCTTCGTCAGGGGAGCGATGATGCAGGCAAAATTGCGCACAAAGCGTCGAAAATAAGAGCAAAGGCCGATAAAACTTCGGAGCTCTTTCAGTGTAGTCGGCCGCGGAAATTCGGCGACAGCGCGAAGTTTGTCAGGGTCGGGAAGGACGCCGTCTTTGGAAACGACATGGCCAAGTATGGTCAGCTGGCGGGCGCCGAAGCGGCACTTTTTCAAGTTAAGTTGAAGGCTATAGAATTCATGTATGTTACCAGCTATTTCCTTATTAATCAGGAATCCGACTCCTAGTTCTCGTCTCTCCGCTATGCCCCGGTAGCACAGCACGTGCCCGCTTTTTAGCACTGTATATGCTTCTTTTGTCCTCCTAACCTCACTGAGCCCTATTATATCCCATTTACTACCCTCTAATTCCTCCAATAACACTGCTAGACTCGCCTCACTAGATAACGTTCTAACGTTAAACGTTGCCAGGTTCAGACTCCAATGGCGGCCTGTCCGGAGCCAGGTATTCTTAGCACCCTCTGCTGCGTCACAGATCTGACCGCCGCCGTGGTCAGTTGCTTCGCGGCTGCTGGAGACTGAGGGTCGGGGTTTGATTGTTGTATTCATATAGGAAGTTGTGGCCAAGTACTGCACCAGGGTGGCCAATCCTGCTCTGGTGAGAGGGTGCGTTACCGGTTCTGGTCACCGGGATCAGGCCGCACTCCAGGCGTGTTTGTGCAATTTTCTCAACACACGTTTTTTTTATTATTTTCCGGTGGATAATTGTGCGGCACCGGGATTTGAATCACGGTCCTCTTGCACGCGAGGCGGATACTCTACCGTCCCCGCAGGAGTTAAATTGTCTTGTCGAATAGCTCTTGCCAAATATTCGGTTCCAGGATTTTACGTGCTAAAACCACGATTTGATTTTGAGGCACGCTGTACTGAGAAACTCCGTATTAAACCTGACCACCAGAGGATCTTTAACACGCTCCTAATGCACGGGACACAGGCGTTTTTGCCGTTCGTCCACATCAATATCAGACCACCGTAGCCGGGATCTCTTGCAAAATGTGTGGGTCATATTAAAAATAATGTTCTCATTAGGCCGCTGTCGTCGTACTGTCATTGTCATCGTTGCTGGCCCACGGCAACAATCTTGGACGACTGGCCGGTGCCGGACACAGTGCGAACAAACACCGGATATAATACGAATCGAGGCAGGCTGCGGTGGCAGATGATGCACGTAAGCGCGTACGTGTGCTCCAACACCAACACGCCGTCGCAGACTTTATAGAAAGTCACAGTGGAGAAGACGCTGGGAACGCGCACCAAGCATTATAGGCGTCGAACGCTGACGGCAAACTGGAAAGCAGAAGCAATACAGGCTCTGACGAGCCACGGGAGGCCATCAGAGCCGCTCTGCGCGAAGAACCGTGCAAGATGTTCTCTTCGTCAAAGCCTCAGGTGCTTTCGATTGGCAAAGTCGTTCGCGAAGAGGTCTCCAGCAGTAGCTGAGATATCCCCAACTACGCTTCGAACAGTCTCAGCCGAAACCGATGACCTACGCCACCGTTCCCCACTGTAGTGTTTCCCATCTGTGGCCGCCCCAGGACCTTGTAATCTGCAATACTGTCCCCAGCTGCCGCCAACGCCAGCTTGCCCGAACGTCACAGTGCGCTAGTTCCCATTGTTGACCAACGTTTTGTGCTCTTTCGATCAACGCCCGATTCCCTAAGTGGCCCAAGTTTACCGCTGGTGCCAATGCTACCAGATCGCACTTTATTTATCTCGTGCCTGGTTTCGTGCTGTTTAAGATTTTAGGCTAACTGTTTGTGTGTTCTTTGTTTGAGCATCGGGACGGTGCTCTTTAAGAGGTGCAGGAGGAGCGTGTGGTTGTTTTGGTTTTTGTGAGATTCGAACCATCCCTATCAACAAGTTGCCGATCAGTGCAAGGCCGCGCCAGCAATATTTCAAGTTCATTAAACCTCGTTAAACCATATCAAAAGTCTCACATAATCAGATCACGCGCATGTCACGAATAGTGTTGTAGATTCTGGACTTTATGCTAGCCCCAGCGAATACATTGGCATCTACGATGAAATGTACAAACATCATTTGATCCGTTTGAGAAGATTCGATGACCGACGATTGTGCTCGTAAACCATCTTTTAATTTGAGTTTTTCTTGTCTTTCTGAGCAGGAAGTCGCCCAAAACAGGAATCTCTAACTTACACTTCTGGCAGTGTTCTGTTATCCCTTAAGGGAGACATTTATCGTCTTTTCCAATGCCTGCGCCCTGTTGCCAGACTAAACGCCACACGCAACAGCCGCGTCACATCAGGGAAGAGTTTTGTGCCGACCCTAACTCTATTGCATGCGTAATCATGCGAACGACGATTAAAATTTGCAGTCAGATATCACGGAGCATAGACAGGCTAGAACAATTCTTCCAGATGATACTGAGTAGAAGCACGACTGCCTCTAACTTTTCAATACAACCATACCCACACACTGCAGCCAACAAAAAGTTAATTATTCAATATAAGTAATTTGGCCACGGACAGGAATAATTATCATCTCACTTCGTGTTCCCCTGGCCACATATCTTATTTGCACAGGTGGTCTTCGCATGCCTCCCACTGCCTAATTGTAAGTAAGCCATAAAGCTTAATTTTGAACCCCTTGTATAAGTCGCACCGTTGTATATGACGCATTGACGAAAATTTTGAAAAAATACAAGTCATAGTCAGTGAAATATGGTACGTAATCAAACTCAGCGGTTACATGTGTGTTCCAGTTACCAGCCCCTCGTAAAAATGCCAGGTACAAATTTTTCCACATAATTTACTTTTCCCGAGGTTTTACGTGGTGGATTCTGGAACGGTGAATATGACTTGAGCTGCATGCTTTGGACAACAATACCTTTTTTCTATTTTTTTCTCCTCACACCACGGCACACTAACACAACACAGACTGAAAGATCAAAAGAAGTAAAGCAAAATAGTGTCAACTTTATAACATTTCAGCAGAGAAACTAATATAAAGGCTATACCTGAGCTTCAATGGGAGCCAGAGTACTGGGTGAAAAAAAAAGAACAATAAAATGTAAAAACCGCGTAATATAACCAGGTAGGCGAAGTGAAGAAAAGCTCTGCAATGACACCGTACAAGAAAGAATTTGACAGCTTCGCCCGAAAGGCGAAGCGCTGACTACGATAGAAAGATTTATGTCCAAACCCAATGTGAGCAATTTTCTGCGAGGCAGCAACGAGAGACGGCTTCGCGCGAGGAAACGGGCAGTCGCGTAAACAGATTGCTCGTTCTTGTCGCTCGATCACTCGGTTCTGGAAATCTAGAATTTCTCGCTCGTCTCTCGAAAGTACTATGAACGACTAGCCAATAGTGGGAACAGGATGTATATCAGTGGCATACTACCGGGCGTTGCACGTAACAAGAAAACAACCGAATATAAATATCTGCAAATAAACCCACTGCAGCACCTTCAGAAATATTTTATGCTGCTCCATACGGGAAACCAAGGCAACCTAAATTATTATAGCGCGCGTCGCACCAGTTTCGGTTCGTATTTGCTGCCCTGACACGGGCAACAGCGAGAACAGTTGGCTCAATATCGTCGCTCAAGTGGGTTTCGAATTGTAGCTGAGGAGTGGACGGGACAGCCATCTCCATCGTCTCGCTTGTCGAAAGATCGCTTACATGGGGTTTGCACGTAAGCGGTTCGCATGAACTCCTTGTAAGCTGTTTTAAACATATGCGGACGCCCCATGTTCGCACGAGGTAGCCCACAAGAGAATTCCTGCTGCCCAGAACGACTTCCCTCCTAAACGCAGAATTCCTAACTGCACCCTGGAAGCCACTAGGCGTCTCACAACGCTGCCGTTAAGAGGAGCGTCGTCAGTTGCGTTGGTGGCGTCGCAGCTCGATGGCGCACGGTGAGTGCCCATGGTGAAACGTTAGAGAGCGTTAGCGTGACATTCGTCGCCCGTTCCGCTCAGAGCAGTGCATGCACACAGCCACTCAGAAGGGACGCTATAGCGTGTTCAAAGTGCGCGCCCGCACGGCGTCCATGGCGGCAGTGGAATGCAGAGCACTGGCCTGGTTCCGCCACCCAGGCGATTGAGCGTAGCGTCGACGGTGCGTCGACTTCGCTTTGTCGGTTTTGCAATCCAACGCGCTCTACGCCGCTGGAGGTCCTCTAATTAAACCCTTACATGACGCCTTCTTCCAGTCACTCTCTCTATATACTTTTTCTCCCCACACCCCTTCCCCGTAAACCGCTGTTGAGGTCAGCTCCACTGAGAGTCAGTTTCGGCGCTGCATTTCTCTTCCTTTACACTTTTCAAAGTCACTCGCGCATAATTAAGCCCCCGCGCGCAAGCCGTGCGTAAAGAATGCGTCACTCGCGCGATAACTGCACCGAGAGTGCGCCCCCAAGAAACTTCCTGTACTGGGCTTTATCAGTCTACTGCGCCGGAACACAAAGCACCCTTCTTAAGTTGTTTTACTGGCGGAAAGCATATTTCTAAGTTTCCAGTTAAAAGACATGCGCATTACGCCTCAAGAAAAATACAGGAAGAGAGCGAGAGACAGAAGAAACGGGAAAGTCAGGGAGATTAACCAGATCGGAAGATCGGGTTCACCACCCTACGCTGGGGAGAGAATGGAGGGGAAGGTAAAGTGAAAGCAAAGTAGAGATAAAGAAAGAAAGGAGCATAGACATACAATCACAGTCGGTCACTGTCACCGCATACCGTCATCGAACAGCACATTAGCACTTGCAGCACTATAAGCATCTGTTCAGGCTACAGCGACATCAACAATTATGTTGCCCTCAAAAACTGCAACAGTGCCCCCGTCGATCTCCACTTGGATGGTTTCTGATGTCGGATTTCTAAAATATATTTTTCTGTGAAAGGTCTTTGGTCAAAGCGCACTATCGCGATTGGGAGCGATCCTCTCTGTAAATTGTAGCGAGGACAGTCACAGAGAACGTGTTGAAGAGTCTCCTCGCTAGCACAGTCTTCACACGAGGCGTCATCGGCCCATCCGATTGCAACAGACTTAATCAAGGCCAACCCTATCCATATTCGACAAAGCAGGGTAGCTTCGCGACGGCAGAGTCCAGCTGAAATGCGAAGACGTATAGAGGAGTCTAGGTTGTGCAGCCGGTTGTTTCGAAAGCTTCCTGCGTTCCACAAGCAGAACGTGACATCACGGGTTAGCATTTGAAGTTTCCTAGCGGCATCTGTCCTTGATAACGATATCGTCTTCTCTTAGTCGCCTTGAAGAGCCGACCGAGCAGAGTTATCGGCATTTTCGTTCCCTATGACGCCGCAGTGACTTGGAATCCGCTGAAATATCACGTGGTGTCCTTTCTCAGTCAAGGTATAGGTTAGTCCTCTAATCTCGAATACCCGTTGTTCGTGTGGTCCACGCCGCAGCGCTGATAGCAAAGACTGCAGTGCTGTCTTCGAATCACTGAATATTGACCATCTTCGAGGTTGTTCTTTGCTGACGAGACGACGTGCAGCGCGAAGAGCTGCAAGTTCCGCAGCCGTCGGCGTCGTTGGGTGACACGTCTTGAAACTGATGGTGGTGATTTTTGCTGAGAAAACCACCTCTCTAGAAGAACACAGAAGAGTTGTTGATCCATCAGTATAAATATGCACGTGGTCGGTGTACCTCTCGTGCGAAAGGAGCAAAGTTAGTTGTTTAAGAGTAGGTAATGACAGCCCAGATTTTTTCCTGATTCCTGGTACGGTGAGGTGCTCTGCAGGACGAGCCAAACACCATGGAGGAATCGATAGCTTAGTTGCGAGGGTGAAGCGAGATGGAAGGCGTGTGTAATAATCTGAAATTGTAGTACAAAATGCTGCCTGTGGTTTTTTAATGGTAGTGTTGCCAGATTATGGGAACAGGCACGGGCAAAGTGCCTAATGTGCACTTTCAACGCTTCCACTGCAATGTGTGTTTGTATGGGTTGGTCCCGGGCGATTGCAATAATCGCCACTGTCGATGTACATCTTGGCAAATTAAGACGAACCCTCAGAGCCCGAGCTTGAATAGCCTTTAGAGCACGAAGATTTGTCTGGCAAATGTTGGTCAGTACGGGAAAACTATATCTCAAGAAGCCCAGAAAAAGAGCCCTGTACAATTCAAACATTGCATGAACTGACATTTCCGAAGTCTTTCCGCCCAGAAACTTGAAAAGCTAGGAGATTGCTGTCAGATGCTCTTTCAAATAGGTCGCGTGCGGGCTCCATGAGAGATCTTGATCAATAATTATGCCAAGAAATCAGTGAGTCTTCTCATGAGAAATTATCTGGCCATTTATTGAGATGGCGTAGGGTGCCATTGGTTTGCGAGTGAATGCCACCAGTGCACATTTGTCTGACGTAATTTCAATACCTTGGTTGCGGAGGTATATAGCCGTCAGAGTAGTAGCTTTTTGAAGTCTTGCACGTATCCGAGGACGTGTCACATCAGGAGTCCATATACATATGTCGTCTGCGTACATTCATATCTGGATCGCTGCTGGCAGGAGTTCAACGAGACCAATGAATGTGAGGTTGGATATGGTAAGGCTTAGTACACCGCCTTGAGGAACACCTCGGTAGGTGTAGTGTCGTGCGGTTTGACCCTTGCCGGTACACACAAAGAACGATCTCATAAAAAGGTAATGAGAAATCCATTGGAAAACTCGACACCTAGGCCAACCATCTCAAGAGCATCGAGGATAGCCTCGTGAGATACGTTAACGTATGTCTGCTTGACATCCAAGAACAAAGCTGCAGGTAATAGTTTGCATGTCTTTTGATGCTGGACATACGTAGCGAGATCAACAATACCGTCAACTGATGAGCGATCTCGACGAAAACTAGCCATGCACTTTGGCAAAATTTTGTAGTGTTCCAGGTACCACTCCAAGTGGGCAAGGATAAACTTTTCCATTATCTTTCCCACACAGCTGGCCAGCGCTATTCGGCGGTATGAGGTGAGTTCAAGTGGGGACTTGCCTTGCTTCAGGAAAGGGACCGAGCGGCGTGTCTTCCATTCTTCAGGAACCATGCCATCATGCCAGGATACATTGTAGAGGTCTAACAGCTCTCTCCGTGCGCTTAATTCAGGTTGTTCAAGGCGCGGTAGGATATTCCATCTGGTCCCGGGGATGAAGAACACCGGCATAGAGCAAGAGCCGCTTGAAATTCCTCCATTGTGAAAGGAATATCCATGCGGGAGTCGCGCGAAACAGGCATGTCAATTGGAGCTGGAGAGACTGGACCGGTTGCTTGGCCAAGGATCCTTGCACAAAAGCCTTCTTCAACATCAGCATCCAGTCGCCTCTGGAAGAGTGCCAGTGCTTTGAATGGGAAATGTTGTTCAGGGAAGAAATGCAGACCACTTATTGTTCTCCATAGGTGGGAAAGGGGCTTTCGGGGGCCTAGTGGCTGACAAAACATTGTCCAACGTCGAGGTTCCAATCTATTCATGCGACGTTGAATTTTCTTTTGTAGTCGTCTTGCTGTCCTAAGGACATCGATGTATTTTGTACGCCAGTATCGCCACTCCACACGGCGACGGAGTGCACGAAGCCGCTCCAACTCTATATCCAAATGCGTGGGCTTCGACGAAACCGTGACCGTGCGCGTGGCGCCTCGCATTGCAGACTTAATTGCTTCCTCTAATCAAGAGTACAAATCCTCTCGGCAAGCATCTTCCATGACTAAAGTAAAATTCGTCCAGTCAATTATTCGAATGGTGTTCCGTGGGAAGGACCTGCACATCCCTGTGATGATAACGCACGTGGGAATGTGATCACTCCCGTGTGTCTCGATATCCAAAAACCATTTAACACATCTTGTGAAAGAGCTGGAGACGAAAGCTAGGACAAGACAGCTGCCATAATTCACGCCTCGTATAAACGTTGGTCTTCCGTCATTCAGGAGTGAAAGGCCCTGGTTGCAGGCGAAGTTTGCTAGTCTTTGCCCTCTTGCAGTTGTCCTTGTGCTTCCCCATGCCATATGGTGCACATTAAGATCTCCGATGATGATATATGGAGCACGACACACCAACAACATGTTCGTTAATCTTTTGGAATCAAAGTTACTTGAAGGCGATTTATTAACGCCTGCAACCGTAAACATGAGATTGCCCTTTTTAATTCTTAGGCAAACATATTGATTGTCATCGTGAGGCGGAATCGCATGGCGAACATAGGTCAGTTCTCGTCGAATAAAAGCGATGACTTTGCTGCATGTATCAGTTGTTGCGGACATAACAGCTTCGTACACCAATAGTGTGACTGGTTTCGACACGTTAGGCTCACATATGACAATGACTGGGAACAAATTAGTATATATATACTGACGAAAATCTGAGAGGTGCGACCTTAGTCCTCTTGCGTTCCACTGGATGACTGACGATCCTTGACTTCTTCTCGAAAGGATGGGCGATGGTTAGCCATTCGAGAGACTCAAGCACTGGGCTTAAGGCGTCCACTACTTTAGAATCCGAATTTTTTATTAGAATCAGCATTTATTATTCGAGTGCCCTTCAAGCAGATGTTGTTCCAAGGTTCGACAAACTCACTCGAATGACATCGATGAGGAGACGCTACATTTAAATAACTTGATGATCTTTTTTGGGCGTGTCATCAGCGGCAGGAGTACACTCCCGAGCGGGCTTGACAAACTGTGGTTCTTTGGGAAGTTGCTGGCTCGGAAGCGCAGGTCATTCTTGTTGAGAAAGATTCTTTCAGCTGACTTTCTTGTGCTGTTCAGCCCCTTCGTGGCCTGACTGGAGAATGTGGGTGCTGCAATGGAAGGTTCCCTGTTCTTTCGTGTCTTTGCCCTTTTTGGAGGAGGTTTGGAGACGCCGATGCCGAAGCCGGATGCTTTCAACAGCCTCCTTGTGTGACGAATTGTCCCGAACCATTTTTTTTAGAACCGCGACCTCTTGCTTGATGCAAGGGCAGTCCCTAGACGAGGCAGCATGGCAACCATTACAGCTGCGGCACTTTAGGACAGTAGCCGGGCAAGTGTCCTCCACGTGAGGTTCAGCTCACCGGGGACACAGTAACGAGTTTTGACAGCCCTCGTTCACATGTCCAAGCCTAAAACACTGATGGCAGTGAAGAGACATTTGTACGAATGGTCGAACAGGGTGTCGGAAGTGACTGACTTTGACGCGAGATGGTGTGCAATCTCCTTTGAAAAACAGTTTGAAGGAAAGCGAAGTTCCAAGACGGCTCACATGCGTGATGAAAACACCGTCACTTGCTGGTTTTACGAGGACAGGCAAGTCCTCGTTGGGAATAGCGACACCAATGCCATAAATTACACCTGCTGTGGATGCATCGTCCACCGGGATAGAGGAATGCGCTTTGACGCGTCGTAGCTCCGAGATTTGCTTCAGTTTTTCGAGTGCACTCCCGTTGGAAACATCGATTGCGAGGACATTTTGGTGCGTATTCATCCGAATGCACTGAATTTCATTCGGCATGACCCCTTCCAAAAAAAAGCAGGTTGTTTTTACCTGTTCAGCAATTGGAGGTTGCTTGAGGGTTCATTGGGCACGAAGACGATGGCGTGAGCACAGCGTTCAGGCCTTGACTTCAGAGTCGTCGTTACTCGCTTACGTTGATGTATTCACGCTGACAATCCACCTTTTGGCCCTCTTTCTGCGGACATAGATGAAGCTATCATCGGATGAGTCTTCACCCGACACGGAGGACAGCTCAGTGTCCTCGATGTCACTCAGCATGCTTCCTCTCTTCCTCGTGAAGGACGGCCGTGGTGACCTCTGGCCAGGAGGGCCTCTGGAAGGCTCCGCGTACATGGCCACAAGTCCGGGAGCAGGGGCACCAGGAAAATCCGAAGATTTCGCCAGAAACCAGAGAACACAGATAGGCGCGTTCTACCAAGAAGACAATTCGTTGCCGTCCTCCCAAATGCATAAAAATGTTCGTGTAACTCAGGGCAACATTTACTTGTAAAATTGTTGTTTTTTACAGAGGAAAAGTGTTGAAAATCTGCGGGCTTAGATTTTAACGCCGTCTTGCTAGTCAATATCGCAGTCAATGCCTTTCTTGCTCGCTAAATTTAGCGGGGTACTTCAATGAGGAAAACCGGAAACTGTCCAGGGCCTATGTTCGTAAACAGCGAAAGGGACGCCGATTGCGATAGCACGACCACTGCGCGGGGGGCGGTGACGGCTGTCTCCAACGGTGTTTTCTTTCGCATCGAGGAGCTGCTGTGTGACTGTTGACGCAATAATAAAAAAGCTATACATTGAAGAGGGAATGCTTTACTAATTCGATCTGAAACCTGGAGTTGCCACAAATATTGCAGATATACTTAGATGCGGGAGGCGCTGATAGCCAGAGCTATTATTGAGATGCAAGAGATCGAGCAGGTCGCATTCGAAAAGCTTCCCTCAATCATATCTCTCAAGCTCGAATGCCGAGTTTAGTGTTTCACAGCATTCCACGCGCCCAACGTCATGACTAGTGCTATACATGCTAAGACAACACTTCGCATAGATAGAAAGAAATCGATACACATTTGCTGCTTTGTATGTAGCATCTTCACATCAGAAGTCGCTCCACATGTGCACGAGCTCGAGCTCGGTCAGAGACACGATGAACATCCAAGCTCAATGTGGTCCTTTAATAGTCAGTTTTAGCAGAGCATTTACGCCGCTCCGCTCAGACCGGCCTGTCATAACAATTTGCACACAGCCGCTCAGCAGAACGGTAACGAGAACACTGGTGCGCGTGTCCACAACGCTCACAGCGGCCGCGAAACGTAAAACGCTGTCCACGTTCCGCTAGGAAACCGATTTGGCGGAGCGTCAGGTTGCGCCTATAGTTGCTTTCTTTGTCGTCTTACAGCCAAGCTGAGACGACACTGGTGACTCGGCGCGACGCATTTGTTAGATTAGCGAAGTCAATGCATTCTATGCAGCCACCCGTGCGCGTATAATATGGGCGGAGCGAGGCATAAGCAACGCTCTGCTAAAACAGTCTACTGTCTCGAAGTCAGCGAAGAAAGATCAATGCGGAGCCCAATGTTACACCTTGTCACAGTTAATAAAAAAAAAAAGATCTGGCGCAATTAGTGTCTAATGGCATTCGATGCATGAGTATTACAGTATTATCTGTTCTTCTTAAGTACTACTACTACTACTACTACTACTACTAATAATAATAATAATAATAATAATATTAATAACTTTATTGCCATCTTAAGAGAGAGAGAGAGACGAAAAGGGAGATATTGGGAGGTTAACCAAGGACGTGCCTGATTGGCTACCATACACTCGGGGAGGGGGAAAGTGGAAGAATAGATATGAGCCAGAGAGAAGGAAATATCATGAGCGAGCCATTAGCAGAGGAATGTCCAATGTCACAAGCGCTCGTACAGTCCGGTAGCCTTTAAGGAGTGCAGAAGGGCTTTTGTGGCCTTTTGAATGCGAGAATGCGTAGGCCATGGTGCCAGGATATTTTCATTCGAAAGCACTACATTATCTAACAGGCTGAGGTTAGCTTCTAGAGTCCGTCGTTGAGCGTTAAAGGATGAGTAGTGACACAGAAGTTGCTTTAGTCTCATCGCACCCGCACAAATTGCACGGTGCACGGTTAACTTTCTTCGGTAAAATATCCGGCCTGTAATAATAATAATAATAATAATAATAATAATAATAATAATAATAATTATTATTATTATTATTATTATTATTATTATTATTATTATTATTATTATTATTATTATTATTATTATTATTATTATTATTATTGCCATCAAAAACACAAAACAACATAAAGATGCCAGTCTAAGCCTCACTCGGCTTGTAGGACCGTGCCTATGAATATGATACACATGGCGAAAAAGAAAAAAAAATGCATAAGTTGATGAGACATGAATAAAAAAATGAAGGAAATTAATGCAGAAGAACACGATAACATTTGTTTACACTATTTAAACGAAGGAAGTTGAAGTAACTATTATGATGCAGAAAACGTTGTGGAGCTTAATTTCGCCATCTTTGCTTTAATATTTCTTTCAGCGTAGTTTTCGATGTCGTATTATAAATTTCTTCAGGTAATTTGTTAAATATGTCCGGCACATATGCACATCTTCTGGCGGCACCATACGTTGTGGCTGAACGAGGAACTACATACCGGACATGTTTTCTAAGTTCTCTTGTGGCGGCACTTTCTTGTTTAAGTGAGGAATTCTAAAAATGTTTGACCACAACTGTTTCTATAAGAAATGAATGAAAATTTGACAGACCAAGTGCACGGGAGATATTTGGAGCTGTTAGTGTTGGGGAATTGCAGGCAACATTTTTCAGAATATCTTTCATAATCCTCTCCACCCAGCACCTCCAACGATCCGAACAGAAGCCGAAGACTGTGATACTACATCTCAACACACTGTAACCCAGAGGATGTACAATCATCTTTTTACAGATAAGGGCGCGAAAGTTTGATATTAAACAACAGCCAAGCTACTGACCACAGTTTAGAACAAACAAGTGATAAGTGATGTTGTCACGATAAGTTACTATCGAAATTGTTTCCGAGATATTTAACAGAGTCCACGTATAGGATAGGCGCACATTTACAAGAAACACAGTCTGACTCGTGTAACTAGAGAGGCATGTTAATTACGGTAGTCTTGACTGGAGAGCGAAAACAAACAAGTTGCGTTTTTGGGCATTAACTAGAATTCTATTAGTGATCCGCAGCATTGTCTTGCACACTTCATTCTGCAACATTTCTGTAGACATTTTGTAAGCAAGGTGTTTTGCCAGTAACATAGTGTCATCCGCATACTGGAACACAGAATATTTGAAAATTGCCAAAGGAAAATCATTAACGAATATTTTAAACAACAATGGCGATATAATGGACCCCTGAGGAACTCCAGCCTTCAACGAAATCTTAGAACTAAAACGCCCTTATCATCCGTAGCAACGACTTGAAATCTGTTGCTCAAGTAATTTTTGATGATCTTATAAAAAGGCCCGCGAAATCCCCAAAAATTCAGTTTACTTAAAAAGATTTGATAATGCAGGGATTCAAACGCTTTCGCAGCATCTGAGAACAGCGCACACGTGAAAAGATTCTGATTTAATGCCGAGAACAGTTCATCTGAAAATTCCTCAAGCAGTGCCACAGTACCACGCCCTGAAACAAAGCCAAACTGTCGATCAGTTAGGATGGAAAATTTGATAAGAGAACAAGACATAGTGTGGAAAAGAAATTTATCTAAGACCTCAGCAATAACCGGCAATATAGAAATTGGCTGATAGTTTTCAATACTATCTTTCTTCCCTGACTTGTGCAGTGGTAAAACAACTGAAATTTTTAGGCACTCTAGAATTTCGTCACCTTCCAAAAAGCCATTCAGTATATGCAAGATAATATCTGACAGCGCATTGAAATTCCTTCTGGTGGTGGGTAAAGATATTCCATCATATCTAGTGGACTTGTTCGGACAAAAACTGTAAATAATTACTTCCAGATCCCACCATTCAAAATTCTCGGAAGAAAAGCTGACGCAGATACGGATTGTCCTAACGACCGAGTGTTTGTGGATGGATAGACAGCTCTTTGGGGCGCTTTAACAAAGTGCCTATTGAAAGCATCAGCCACTGCTGTGGGAGGTTGCTGAAAAGCGCCGAAAACTGGCCGTTTACTGGAACTCACTTCTCTGAGATGATTTACCAAAGACCAAGTTTTGCTTACGTTATTTGAAGATTGTTGGAATTTATAATAAAGTAACAGTGTTTGGCGCCACGCCGAAGAGCACCAACTCTATTTCTTGCAGACTTGTATTCTAAGCCCAGTGCTTGGTTTCTGGAATTTCTTCTGCAGCGTTTCCACAAAGTGTCTCTATACGAGATGGAAGCAAGAATTTGCGTTTTCATTCAACAGTGACGCTTTCTTATCGGCTTAGCTATCAGCCGTGTGCAACTTAACTCAAAACTTTTCAGTTGCGTACAGAACCTTTCATACACTTTGCCCGACGAATCATTTTTGGTTAAGGATGCCCAGTCAAACGAACCGATGAGCTTATCAAACTGGGGTTGACAAACGATAGGGCAAGCCATTTGCGCTGCCCAGATGCACTTTCGACCGACGGCGTTCCAGGAGCGTCCGGTAATACAAGACGGCATGCTAGAATATAGTGGTCCACCAGCCGTTGTAGAATAGTACATGCGCTAAACAGCTGGGTGATCTAAACTGGGTGATGTGATCTAAACAAGATTGCACTAGGCTATTATTAACTAATTCCGATCTAGTAGGAGCTCCAATTGTGCCTTCCAGACCATAAGCGGACAACGCAGATGAATAATCCCAAACAGCTACTTTTTCAGGGCATAAAATATTGATTTTCAAGTCTCCGATCAAGCAGACTTCGTCCACTGAGCTCGACTGCCAAAGAGCTTCCTCAAGCTCTACAAAAAACCGTGAAAGGCTGCATGAGGGTGGTCGATGAATCGACAAGATATGGACAGAAAATGACTTCTTACAAACTTTGAGCATCATAGATTCGGCATGTACAAAAGATCCATCAACAGAAAAGATTTCACAGTTGTCGTTTACAAAGAGAGCAATACCTGCGCCACGACGCCCGATTGGTGTGACAAAATGTGCGGAAAAGCCCTGCAAGGTAAACGTATCAAGGCAATCTAGAACTGCCGAGAACAGAGAACAAAAGGCAAGCCTGGGAAATATTGATATCTGTTATCACAAAAACGTCTGCAAAGTTAGCTACCGATTCAGCCAGAAATTTAAATTCGTCCCAGTATTTTTGCAGACTTCGAATATTTACGCTCATAACTGTAAAAATTAAAAATCTTTATCAGAACTGCACGGAAATTCAGTTTTAAATGAAGTGAAGTCCGGTAGTTCATTGAAAGAAAAAGGTATGTTGGCTAAGCAATGTTTTCCAGGTCTGCTTGTTTACCAATTCGAACAAGATACGCTGTTTCCTTATTTTCACAAAGATCTTGCCTCCTTTCGTCCAACATAACCGATAAACCTCCTCCTTTGCCTTCGTTCTGGCTTTCCAGAAGAGATCACAGTTAACTTTGGTCAACTTATCATTGAAGAAGATCTTTGGAAATGACGCACCTTTACGTAGTTTCTTCGGCTTTCCCCGCGCTTCAAACCATTTTTCCTTCCAAATTACAGATTCAAAGCGCACCAGGACCACAGGTGTACCACCGATTTTGACTTTTAAGCGATGTACGGCGGCAATGTCGTCATTCGAAAAACCCGACAGGTCCAGATTTGCTGCCATTTGCGTGATTGTTTGTGTTAGGCTTTCATTACTTTTCTCTGGCAAACCGTGGATCTCAAGATTCTTTAGTCTGCTGTACTGCTCCCTTTCATTTTGGTTTTCTTCTAGCTTTTGCATCAATGCTACCTGAGTTAACACCGTTGTTTTCAGAGCTTCCAGTTCAGCACAATCAGACATTTGACGTTCCTGAATATCCTGTTGTTTCAAAACTGAATCATACTTCTCGGACAAAAACGACACCGATCCTTCGAGTTCCTTAACCGATTTCGATACAGCCCTGAACTCGTCCTGCAGCAATAGGAGAGAATCAACCTTCTTATGCAGAATCGGCAAAGATTGCAAACTTTTTCTGATTTCCGTTAGCTCATCCAACAGTGAAGACTCAGAACCACTGCTTTCCTCAAGTTCAGCCTCTGTGCCGCTGTTTAGTTTCTTGTCAATTCTGCACGTTTTACAGACTCGCACATCTCTCTTAGCATTCCCCATAGTAGTGAAAGTGTTAGCTGCTATTCCAGAGCCTGACTGTCCTAGATGATACGAATATTTGCATTGAGCACACATTATTTTTCCGTCAGTACGCAGCGCCTTTTGACAGCAAATGCAGCTGTCATCTTTTCCCATTGTACACAGCAAGCTAATTAGATAATATGCATATATACAACACTCGAGAAACTAGTCTACAAAACAGGCGTCAGAAGGGGAAAACTGTTCATTGAAGGAATTCTTGTCGAAATCAACACAGCTAGTATCGCTCACCAGGCGAAGCGCAGAAATCGCTCCAGGTGCGCCGTAACTGTCACTGAAACTGCCAGCATGTGTTGTCGCCTCGCAGAGAGCAGCCCATAGCGACTACTATGACGAGCAGGTGGGCGAGGCAGGCACTTTTGCGTTGAGCGGCAGCCCGCAGCAAATAGCCACGCACGCGCACTAGCGTTGACCCGGGGGAACTGAGTGCTGTGGAAGGAAATAATAAGAATAATAATAATATTAATAATAATAATAATAATAATAATAATAATAATAATAATAATAATAATAATAATAATAATAATAATAATAATAATAATAATAATAATGAATCACAGTATCCTTCGAAAGGCGAAGCACTGATTGCGATTGCAAATCAGCAGATAGCTATACGAAGTAAGTATAGCAGTTTTATCGGCCATATAAACTTGTAAACCTTCGCTTACTAACTAAATGAACAATGCTGTAACATGTAAGCGCGACTGATCAAGGACGTAGAAAGAAATAGATACGCAGAGACAGCACTTTCTCTGTTTATTTTTACGTCCTCGTTCAATCGCGCTTACACGTTCTATCATGGATTCAAGCCAACTAGCCCGCCACCGTGTTTTAGCTAAATAACGAGCATGATGTCCCCTGCGCACAGGTAAATATGAACACACCTCGCTTGATGAGCGCGGAAACTCACTGTTAAAATGTTGGAGGGAGGAATCGTGGCAGCAGCAGCGATCGAATTGACCTTCGTTCTTCTCCAGCTTCAGCGACAAGTAACCGTCGACAGCACAGCGCGTACGAAGCTACCTGCACTACGCGCATTCTTAAAACATCGCAGATCGCTTTGAAGATGAGGCCCGCGCGGGCTCGCACTTTGGCTACGTCACAGATCGCTTTCAAGGTATGGCGCCCGCACGGCCGCACCGTAAGCAGCCGCCACCGGAGAAGAACTTATCCTGGATGTGGAGCCTGCAGCTGCCCAAGGCAGCCTCCCACTGCTCCTCACTACCTATTATTTTAGCTTGACGTTCAACCCGGAGTTGTGTATGCGCACAGCTGATCAACAGGAAAGCTAATGCGTGCGCTCTCACAACGCTCATGCAACACCGTTGGCTCATGCCAGCAGTGGAAGCCAGAACCACGGCTTGGCTCTGGCTGAGACGATTGAGCGGAGCGTGCCTGTGCGTCCACTTGGCTTCGTCGCTTTTGCAGCTACACGCACTTGGAGTCTCTGGGAGCTTCCGAATAACACAGAATTTTTCACTATATCACCTAGAGCGAAATCTGGCGCCTCCGGCTATAGGAATTTTTTAAAGCATGATTCGCATAGCCACCAAACATTCGTCGCGTCCCCGTCACTTTAAAAATAATCTGGAGGACGCTTAAGCTTCGCCTTTAAGAGTGGAACGCGATAACATTCAAAGATCCCCCCAACTGCTTCTCACGCTTCCCGGCAACTGCAGCTTATGTAACCACAATGTTTACAGGGAAATGTTGGCGGCAAACGCTATGCACGGAGGCGAGCTTTCTAGTAGAAACGCGATCTGTTGCGTCGGCCGCGATGCGGTAGAGGCGAGTGCCATATGAAGGTGTTGCAAGGAATCGGACGCGCTGCGCCGTAGCACCCGAGATTTGCGCACGCCGGTCGAACTAAAAAAAAAAAGAAACCTTCTACAGAGTTTCTACCATACATAAATCGGTCACAGCGTCCGAGATTTGCGCACGCTGGCGCGCAAATCTCGGACGCCGTGGCCGGTCAACGTTTGGTAGAAACGCTGGAAAATGCTTTTTTTTTACTTGCCGCATAACAGGAATCATGTTTTCTCGTATATTCAAATTACGATCCGAGGCTATGATGTCTGTAGGTTTTGTGTAAGTCGTACTTCATTATTTCAACGCGATAGCGTTAAGGGCCCCGTGTCCATCGTTTCGGGAGCAATCATTCCGTAACACGCATACCAAACCACGCAGGGCCTCCGTGTAGTGCAAGAAGTCACTGAACTAATTCAAGTTGTCAAAGCAAAATGCCCCAGAAGAATCGTAAAGTACGACCTATACACAGCCTACAGACATGATAGCGTCTGATTGTAATCTGAATATACGAGAAAAATTAATTTTGTTACACTGAAACCCAAACGCAAATCCCTTTTAACGCGATATCATTTTCCAGTTGTCATTTGATTTGAGATCTGCCTTAGTAGGAGCGGCGCGGCCCCTTCGGTTCCTTGCCCACCATGAAAAAAAGGAACCACAAAGCTCGCCTGCGTTATAGCAATCGCCGCCAACCTTTCCCGGTAAATATTACGGTTAGATAAGCTGTAGTTGCTGGGAAGCGTGAGAAGCAATCAGGTATCTTTGAATGCTATTGCGTTTCCCTCTTAAAGGCAAAGCTTAAGCATCCTCCAAATTATTCTGGCGTATTTTACTTTGAAAAATTCAGTTATTTCAGCAACTTCTTTGCGCCTAACGGAGGGTCTGCGTGTTTGGGCATGCGTGGTAGGGTTTGCATGGTTAGGAATCATTTTTGCTGTGATGACGGGCGACGCCGAACGCTGACGCCTGACGCGGGATGCCGACGCCGGAATTTCTGCGACACGGGGCGCTTCACACTTTCGTGTTAAAACGTACAGCAGGCGTGATGGAGCAGTGTACGCATAGGCGACGGCGGTGGTGACGTCGACAGCAGCACGGTTTAGTACAGTGTTGACTGATCGGTCCCATGCTCGCCTAAATCTAAGGATGACCTACATTATGCATTCAATCTGATTAATTCATTGCTAAGTATTGTTCGATCTGGTAAATAAACTACTGATATGCACAGATCAGTATTCGATGTGCTGCATGTGGAAAACAGATGTAAATAAAGCAGCAGCCGCTGCTATCACCAGCTTCAACTTTGTACAATGGCTTTATTTAGCCACGGCTTCCTAATTTTGATTGGCTCATTATGTAGTGACGTGGCTGCGTCACCAAAACGTAGAGCACCGCTTTACGCCGTCGGCGACCCATTTTCGAGGAGAAAATGAATCGGAAACCCTCTTCCCTGACGAAAACCGGTATGGTGACGGTGACGCTACGTAACATTTGACGGCTGTATGAACGAGGCGGGTATATGGTATTTATTTATGTATATACGATGGTATATGAGATAGGAACCATAATAATATAGTGGCTAGAGGAGCAGGTGTGCCGACCGACCTGCCTGGAGCGTAGTGCACCACTTCTCCGCATCATGACGCAGACATGGCGCTGCGCTCAGTAGAACGGTAGAAAGTTACTGTACAGCGCAGGTCGTCTAGTTCTTCTGGCAGATGGCGCACAGCAAATAAAGTAGGCAGAGAGAAAAACTGTATTCTGTGGCTGCTGGTTTGTGCAGTGATAAGCTACAGGTGTCTGTTATTGCGTGTTTAGAAGTTGCTAAAAGGTGTGGAAGCATCTACGGCGACAATGTGAGCGACAAGTTTAGCGGAAGCTCATCTCCGAGACTGAATCACCGGAGGCCGCAGCAATTAGTGGAAGTATTGACGCGATAGCGTTAAGGGCACCGTATCGCAGAAAATCCGGAGTCCCGCGTCCAGCGTCGACAGTGGAGCCTAACGAGGGGACGCCGCAGGTCTTGTAAGAACATCCCGCGAACGCCAACTACAAGTTTCTGCTACAACCAAATGTGTACAGCCAAGCTTGGTTGTTCCTCACATGGTTAACCCTTGCTGCCTGGACAAAAAACGGAAGTAAAAGAATGAGAACACGAGAAAACTTTAAAGAAGATCTAATCTTCGTCTTTCTCTCTGACACACGAAGAATTGACGGGACGACAGGAAAAGGCAACTACCGGTTTTCCCTCGGATGGGACGCACAAAAAAGTAAGGTTTGTCACTTGGAAAGCTCTGTGGATAGCGCCTCCGACATTGATAAAGACCCAAACGTCGACTTGAATTTGACTGTTTCACGAAAGGGAGCATAGTGTATGCTCCTGGTTAGTAAATGGAGTCTTATTGGGAATACAAAATATGTTTGCGCGATTGCTGTGTTTCTGGATTCCCAGCTGGCCGGTCTTGACGCCAGACGTGTTTTGTAGTTGTATGCTTCAGCACTTTCAGCTCATCTGATACCACTTCGATATGCGTCAGATACAACAGGCCTTCATTAACCATGCGAAGTGCGCATCGCAGCTTCTGAATGTTCATCGGTTCTTTTAAAGTTATTAGTAATGGAATGGGCCACAAGTGACTGAACATGAACATAACATTATACACCGAAGGGGAAAGGCGCATTGATTGCGATGGAGCCCTTTCCTATATTGCATTAAGAAAGACCAGCAAAAAAAAAAAAAATAAAGCTGCACACAGGAAACATACAATACGACAGGAAAGAGGCTGGTCTTGTATGTTTCTCGTGGCCGTCATTTTTTTTTTTGCTGTTTTTTTTTTCATATTCAATGCACCAACTAGCCCAACAACGTGTTTTACTAGAATCCCTTTCCTATACCTTTCTAACTTCCTTCAGAGTCTCGCACTTGGGTGAAAAAGGTAAAGAGGTAAATCGAGGTAAACAAAGCAAGGAAAATCCGAAAAAAAACACTAATCCCTGTGGAACATGCAACACTAGCCGCAAGAATGAATGCAAGCGTTACTATGACCGATGTGCTATTTGAGCTTCCGTATAGCTCTAAACTGTGTAACGCATAGCGCTGGTTTTTTTTTTCTTTTTTTTTTGGGGGGGGGGGGGGGTCGTCGTCTTTAAAGGATAAGTTTTTGTAAGAAGTGGGTGTACTTTGTATAATTTATTACTTTTCATAAAGCCAGTGGGAAGAGATCAAAAAAGAAAAAAAAAACGCTCATATCTCTACTGGAAGCAAAAATAACATGGCTTCACTCTGCTTGATAGTTCTGCTGGGGCCAATCATAATACTCTTGCGGCCTTGTAGGGCACCGGGAACGGGACAGAAACGTAAATACCGAAATGTCTCAAGGAAAGAGCTTGTCGCAGTCTGCCGTGTGCCCATGTGAGAGCGGTGGGCTTAAAGCCATAATAGCCCTGTGCTCGTTTGCACAACGGAATATGGCTTTCGGGGGTTTTCTTTCGTCAAACAGAACAAGCGCTTAACAAGCCTCCCGTGGCCACTTCAAAAATAGTGCAGCGTTATTGTTTCTGTTCCTGCCTGTCTGGCCAAATGACGTAGCATGTACTTCGCTCCACCTGTAATTCCTGATATATCGATACAATGTTGTCGTCGTACCTACGGGACCTGTTTGTCAAGCATACTATGGTGGCTCATTCGCACTACCTATTTATTTGCAACGTTCGTCATCATCTGTGACATTTTAGACATTTTATACATCTTAGACTTAGCTGTTGGAGTGGCACGAAGGTCCGTACACGTTGCAAAAATACAGGATGGAAAGTAAACAATGGAATAAAAATGTGGACAGCAGTGTTGAATGAGCGCTGCTCTTGCACGCCGCGAGACCCCTAATGATAATTAAAGCCCATAAATATCGTTACCGCTATTATCTCGTAATCTACCACCATGATATAATATAGGATGCACATGTTATTTTGTCCCTCGTGTGTTCATAGTCCAGCTATCATACTCGACGTGAGTTCAGGTGAGTTCAAATGGTATGAACCCTTCGTTCTTTGAACATCGTCAGCGGCTGGCGGTGTGAAAAATAAAGGAGCAGTCAAATTGGTATTTTCTCTACAAAGTTATTTCTCAGTGTGGTCTGTTGACGGTGCAACCGCGACTGACTCTGCAGCCTCACTGTAGTGCGTTCCTCTGGAGTTACTTTCTTCGTCGTGCTTTCCAGCTATATATATATATATATATATATATATATATATATATATATATATATATATATATATATATCAAAAGGTTACTGACCGCTGCCGATATGTTTGGTGCCCCAATGAAATTTATACATTTTCCCCGTATGTTTTATGCATTTACTAAAGATTATATCTTGTATATGACGTCAGGATGTTTATAAAGCTATATGTACATTTCAGCATCGTTTATTCGAGGTTTTTCTCGCCCTTCTGCTATTTTAATCTTTTTTATTTCCCTTTGCATTAATTTTTCAATTAAATTTTATTTTAGTTTTCATACACGCAAAAACTTGGTATAAAATACAGTTTGCCCGCAATGCTGATATATAACAGTTGTGCAAAGAATGCAGTGGTATGCAATTTGCGGGGACACGGAGGTTAGTGGAAGTCAGAGTATAGGTGTCATATAGCCAGGCGGGAGTGTGATGACCGTCATCGTGGTCTCACAAAGGTTGCAGAAACTTCAAACAACAAAGAAGAAGAGAAACACCCTTCTGGCAGCTGCGACTCCACGCATATCTATGCTAACATGTGACCCCTCTCCCCTGCATTCCCCTGGCTGCGTCTTTCCATCTCATATTTCTCACGCCTCGTGGACGCCGCTGAATTTACGCGTTTTTATTCATAGGCTACGTACGTTTTTATTATTACATTCTTTTACTTAACTGAATATACACGTGTTGGTATTCATGATGGCATACGTTCTTTTTTTCCGTCTTTTCCTTTTCTTTCTTTTTATGTTTGCTTTGCTCTCGTAGAGAAAATGTATAAACTGAGCTCTGGATGCTTGCAATCGCATGCCTGATGAAGGCCGGGCCCAGGTCAAAACATCGAAATTAAAGTTAAATGTTAGTTTTTGATGCGTGCGCGTGTGTGCGTGTGCGCGTGTGCGTGTGCGCGTGCGCGTGCGTGTGTGTGTGTGTGTGTGTGTGTGTGTGTGTGTGTGTGTGTGTGTGTGTGTGCGTGCGTGCGTGCGTGCGTGCGTGCGTGCGTGCGTGCGTGCGTGCGTGCGTGCGTGCGTGCGTTGTTATCAGAAATCCGGAACGCAATTTCATATAATTTTGCGCCTTTATATTGGTGAACATAAAAAAGCGGTTTTAGGAAATACGTATTTATCAATGTATTACCACCACATTCCCTCCAAAAAATGGTCCTCGCCTCAGGCGTTACATCAGACCACATATTTTGGCACCGCTTAGTTATAGCAGCGCATGAATGGAGCACGCGCTTACATTTCGCTGGGCAACTAACAGCAGATTAAAGACTCGCATTTTATGTCTTTTTTTAAAGAAAACAAATTATTCAGTAAAAACAGAGAGAGTGAGAGAGAGAGATCTCCCTAATTATTCCTGAAGAGGTTTATCTTGCGGAATGCCCAGCATGCTACCAAGGAAGGATTTAAGAAAGCCGCACCCCCCTCCCATACCCGCTCCCACCAACACTCGGTCCCGTGACTGATTACTGTTACACACACAAAGGCACAAACGCGCGCGCGCGCGCGTGCGTGTGTCCGGGTGGGCGATCGTGCGAGACAGATCCTGGAGACCAAAAATGTTTCGAAATTTACAGCCTATACGGGCGCCTGGTATACCAGCGTAGTGCAATAAGACAATTCCATGTTATACGGCTGTGCAAAAAAAAAAAATAGAATTCGGCAGAAGTCTCGGTCTCTAAAACGTTCGCTCCCGACTTGTACCATGCGTACGTGTGTGTACGCGAGCGTGTGCGTGTTCTGACTTACACATCTCTGTTTATGGCGGAGCGGCGCTGAAGAGGCGTCTTCCTTTCTTGCGAGCCGTGAAACTGCGCCGCAGTAAATTTCTGCGAGTAAAAACCAAAGAAATTTGAAGCGTGCCCTTCTGAACGCAGAGAATAAGGGCAAGAAGTGTGCGACCGCTTGCGCGAGACGGCGGCACTGGCACACAAGTCCGAAGCTTCGAAATGCGCTTCCATGGTTGGCGTTAGACAAAGAATAGGTAATAACGCAAGCTTAGACGTAGGAGATGATTGCTTTGCGGCTTGTCCTCCATATATATCGCGGTCGAGGAGACGGATGTGGGTAATACATTCGGTACGTCTTTGGAGAGAGCTTTTCAACCATGCTGTTCAGGTTGTGGTAAAAGCAGGCGACCGAATGTAAGGCGCAAATTCCAAATGTGGCGTGCAAGAAATCAACGCAGTCAGAGCGGGGAATAAAAGTAGCGCAGAATGCAGACCCAGGCCACCAATGACGATAACCATACCAGAGTATAGTGAAGAAAATTGACGCAAGCGGCGTATATTTGCGCTTGGGTGGAAGAATGCACAGATGCGCCCAGCTTGGACAGCAGCAAAAGGGGAATGGCGCATGACTTTGCGATAGTGGAAAAGGGAGACGCTCACCGTCGGTTGTCTTTCTTCGCAGTAAAGACCATCACCATCGGTGGTCAACCATAGCGGAAGCCTTTGCGTTTCATACAGAAAACGCGATATAATTCACCAAAGAACAGCAGTTTTCGCATTCTCGTGACAGCTCGCTGACAGAGGAAAACTGGCTCTAGCTCCTGGCCTTGTAGCTAAAGAACATATTCTTATCAGCCGCGCCTAACAAAAGAAAAACACGCTCTGAAACGCATGCTTTTTTTTCGCATTCGAAATATGCGCATTGATTGTTCTTAATTTTTTTTTATCGCCTGTGGCAGGTACCGTAATTCTTGTCTTTCAGCTGGATTATCCGAAGAGACGAAGATTACTAGCACGAGAAATCGAAACGCGTATTGAATTAATTACCAACAATTTGCTGATTAGCTTCCTAATTAATGCATTTACGGCACAGATTGCAATCTACGAATTGTTTCCGCCGAGTATCCAAGACGTATCCACTTGAAATGAATCTCCAGGACGACAGTGGGCAGTTTCTAGTGATTATTTCATGAAGTGTGGGACGAAACAGATGGGTGTTCCAGTTACTTCTGTGCTCCAATGCATAAAAGAACGTTTTGAGAAAAAAAATTAAATAGAACAACCGTGCATTTTTACGGGGAGTTTGGTGGTGCATATCTCCAAACTGATGTCGTTCTGGAAATTCATGCCAAATGGATATGCCTTGCAAACGTACCGGCTGCAATTCGTAAACCGCAATATGCGCCACGGAGTAAATTAATTAAGAAGTTGTTCAGTGGACATTCCTTAAATTATGTATTTGTACGATTCTAACACGCACCTATATTGAATAAAAGGCGCGTTAAAATTTGCATGCACGTTGCAATCGTAACTAATGCTAATGAAAATAAAAAACGAAACCGATCCTTACTGAAAGAAAAAAAGATAGCTCAACGCAAGCTAGGCAGCCACATTGCCATTGAACGGAAATCCAAAATCAAGAAAGGGGCTCACCAATGGAATAGCACACTGTGATATAAAGGTTGCAAACAGGGATAAGGTGCGTCCTCCTATCGAAACGTTAAAGAAAGGCCAGCCTTTCTGAGGCACATTATCCCTGTTTATAGCCTTTATACCACAGTGTGCCATTGAACGGGTCATGTGAGGAAAGCGACGCTCGGATACATCGCAAGGTGGCGCCGTTGTGCGTGGAATGCCCTCCCGCAAAATGTGGTCGCGCGAGCGTTCAAGAAGTGCGGCATTTCTAATGCAATGAATGGATCTGAATGGATCTTTCTGTGGTCTGTGACAACGAAAAACAGTTATCGTCGGGCTCCCATAGCGAGGAGGCGCTTAGGTTCATCTGTGTGCGTGTCTGTATGTCTCGGTATATTCCATAAAATCGCTTCAACACGGTACGCTTCGAATCGGGTTTCTTTATTGATGTGCGCGGTAGAATCGGCACGAAGTTAGTTTCTAGTATATTTAGGCGGTAACATAACTGCACGTTACAATCGCTGGCGTGGTAAAATCGTGCAAATGCGGTAGTTCGGTGTGGGTTTCAATTTCTCGTGCAAGTAATGTCCACCTATATATAATAGCTGAGGAACTAAAATTGTGTTATCTGGAAAAGACGATTTCCAAAAATTCTGGAAAACGTAGAAATAATGCAGGTTGTTTACGTCGCTATGCCGCGCATCTGGTGCATGCTAAAGAACGCCAGGAGGTCAAATTTTATTCGAAGACCTCGACCACACAATTTGCCACACGATATCGTGGTTTGGGCATGCATCAGCAGCATTTATGTTTTAGTGCGTAAATACTCTAGGAGGCTACTTCCCTCGGAAATCTGTCCGTCCGTCTGTAACAAGATGCGCTCCTTAGGTATACATGGGGTCCTATGGGGGTATATATGACAATGCCTTATGACTATGTATGACTATTTAGATTTATCATTAGAACTATAGAACACTTACAGTTATAGTCGGCTTATAAAGAAAGCAGGTCACCACGGAACGCGCAATAAGTAACGCGACCACGTTTCCAAAAAGAAGAAAAGGAATACTAAGGCATATGTAATGCAGCAGATTAAGACTTCATTTGGTTTTCCTTAGGAAAGCATTAGAACATCTAGAGTTGCCACAATGGTCAGCCCAAATTCAAATTCAGTTAGATTCGGGGGTTTTACGTGCCATAACCACGACCTGATTATGAGGCACGCCGTAGTGGGGGACTCCGGAAATTTGGATCATCTGGGTTTTTTAACGTGCACCTACGTCTATGTACATGGGTGTTTTCGCATTTCGCCCGCATCGAAATGCGGCCTCCGCGGCTGGGATTCGATCCCGCGACCTTGTGCTAAGCAGCCCGACACCATAGCCATTCGTTGGCTTTACGTGGTCCGTCAAATTCGTCGCACCAGCTGTCACGCAGTTTATCTTTTTTTATATATTTGATTCGTTGCTTCGAGCATAATGGACTGTTGCTCGTTGCTTCCCGAAGAACTGTTATTGAGTTCTTTAAATACAAGGCTTTCGTCTTGCCTCGTTTCTAAGGTTATTAAATAACGTTGTGTTTTATCTGAATGATTACAGGCAAGAGCTTGTTTAACAGCTTTATTCTTTTCGCCCGAGAACGTCTTCGATATTGTGGATGCTAGAGAAATGAGTTAGAAACGAGGTAGCTCGGGGCGACGAACGCTGTTAGGTGATGTATTTGGCATTGCTGTTTGATTTCTGCTGAAAAGTTTGCGCCATGTTTGGGAATTCACTGTGCTTTGAGGCTGTCTGAGCAGACTTGTGACAAAGAGCACTTTGTTCGTTTCACAGCTGAATGCCCTTTTGAGCGTGCATTTTGTACTCAATTGAATTCCTTCGTATCTTTTGCGGTGAAAGAGTGCGATGCCTACGCCGCAAAATACTCAAACCGGACTTGCCACCAGCACCCACCTACCTCGGCCGGCACTGCTCCGCCTTTAGATATGTCGGGTCGCTTCTTCTTCCGTAACGTCTGAAAAAAAAATACTCGGAAGTAGGTAAGGCTTTAGCTTTGTGTGTAGCAATGTCACGTGTATTCACTGAGAGCAAGATCCCTACATTGTGTGCCGGCATTGCGACGTGCGGTGTCGTCTGAGATATTAGTTTGCACCAGCGATGTGTGCTTATTGTTGCAGTACAGAAAGGGTATTACGGTATCGGTAGGATTAAAAAGAAATTACCGAGACAGCATTTTAATCCACGAAACCAAGCGACTACTTAACGCGAGCTCCACTTTATATAACTGGGCTTCGTTGGGCTTGCCTGCGAGTCAATCCTGGTATACATATGCGGACTAGGTTGTTCCAAACTCCTTTAATTAAATCGCACAATGTCCATTTTCACAGAGGCACGTGCCTTCCCTTCAGCTGCCAACGCTGAAGTAGCGGTTCGTCACCCGAGCAACGAAGAAATTTCAGCCGCGAGCTTTAGCCACACTTGCTGCAGGGTGTCTTCTGCTACTGCATCCTGGGCATCCTTTCGACAGCGGCCTCTAGGTGACCCCCAGTAGCGCCTCTATAAGCGGTGCAATACGCGTATGCCATGCAGAAAGATAGCAGGCTACTACAGTTTCCACAAGTAAATATATAATAGAGTAAGTGTAGAAACAAAGTAGGCGACTACAGTTGCCGCGAGAAGTATACCATAGAGATATGCGTCTATAACTCCCGTTCTACCCTGCTGGTGACGCTGTGTCATTTCACTAGGAATATTTGCTTACTTGGCGGTCGTTCAGAAGAAGAAATAACGTTCAGCATTCTGTAGAACAATCATCTGAAATGAGAGCGTATATATGACGGAAGCATCAGCCAGACAAGTACGACCATTTTCAGAATGGTATTACGCTGGTATTGCGAGCCTCTCGCGCTGTTCTAGTTACTACAGTACTGCAAAGCCTAAAATCTCTTATATGACAATGGCATTTGTCATTAAATAAATGCTTTTGCACGGGTTTATTTCAAACACACACGTAAATATCCGCCTAACAATGGAAGCAGGGTGCTTCAGTGTTCAGGGACAACCATCGTTCCATGATTATCTTGCGCGCAGCAAGATTGTAGTTCTCCGAAACAGTCCATTTTTTTCTAGAATGCGTCTTGTTTTCTTCCTAACTCAGTCTCCACGAAAATTCAGCTGGCTATCATTATTTAGTAAATATCTCTCTTAAAGTTCCGCCGAAACTAGGCCTGTGCGTCTACGCTACGTCCAAAGTTCCTTCCGCATCTGCTCACAGACCTAAACGTGATTTGTAGTAAAAGCGGCTTGAAGCCACTGAGAGAAGTGTCATTGCATTTCTGCAACTACTCATGCTACTCGTTACAATGTTTCCTGCAAATGCCATCGCGTTGAGAGCACTTGAAAAGCATCGCGAATAGCTATGTAAAAGCTCAAAGCAAAAAAAAAGGAATAAAACACACTAACGGCAAGAAGAAACCCGTTGAACTGTCATTGCGAGATAAACCGGGTGTTTCCGCTTGTTTTTTTTTTTTTTTTTTTTTTTTTTCTAAAACCTTGCGTGTACTGCGGTTTTATTGGTGCCCCAGAAACGTGTGAAAGTTTAGTCCCTCAGAACGTTGCACGTCTGAGTTAGACAGTGTGTTTAGCGTAAGGAGTAAAAAAAAGAAAATACAGGATAACGTTTTCGTTGACGTGTTTTCATACCGTGGAGATTACGAAACATTAACTGGAAAATAAAAATCTGGGGTCTTACGTGGCTAAACAACGATATGATTGAGAGGCACGCTGTAGTGGGGGACTCCAGAATCATTTTGACCTGCTGAGGTTCTTTACCGTGCACCCAATGCACGATACACGGGTGTTCTGCCATTTCGCTCCCATCGAAATGCACATTTGATTCCGCGTCCTCGAGCTTAGCAGCGTAACGCCAAGGCCACTACGTCAGCACGGCTGGTGATTGGAGAACTTTATTAAAGGGAACAATTCTTTGGCACCCTCAGAGCCTTGAAGGGCTGTCTGAACTCATGCCGCATTTGGAGGGTATTGGGATTGACTTACAGCAGATTACAAACCCTATTGGTATAGTAAGCAATGAAGCATCAGATAAATTAGCCGCTGAGGCACACGTATAGACACACTGTTGCCTAACCAGCCGTGGTTGCTTAGTGCCTATGGTGTTGGGCTGCTAAGCACGAGGTCGCAGGATCGAATCCCGGACGCGGTTGTCACATTTCGATGGGGGAGAAATGCGAAAACACCCATGTACTTAGAATTAGGTACACGGTAAAGAACGACAGGTGGTCCAAATTTCCGGAGTCCCCCACTATGGCGTGCCTCATAATGAGATCGCGGTTTGGCATGTAAAACCCCATAATTTAATTTTCTGATTCCTTCTCGTCATCGGATGCTAAGAGGCCTGCGATATCTGATTTGATAGTCATGCGATGTCATTTTTGTCGCATACGACTGGCCCCGGCTTCGCTTCTGAGTAAACCTGAAGATAGAGCGCATACTAGACACGCTCTTTAATTGGTAATGCCTCGAAGGAGCCTACTCGCCTTACTTTTTGGGATGTGCGAATGGGGATCTTGCCGCCCGAATCGAACACAAATCGAATAGTGCCAGAAGCTATTAAAATCGAATCAAATATTGAACAGTTTTCGAATAATGAACAGCCATTATCGCAATAATAACAAATCGACGTTCCCATCCTAGTATTCTTGAAGGTAGCAATTTTCTGTCATTACATAGTACGTCATGAAGCGTTGTTAATTAAAGACACAAATTCAGCATTAAGAGCAAACAACGTGTTTGTTCGCATGCTTCAGAGAATGCAAATGATCACTGTCGCTGTGTTGCCTGCAAAGTATGGCTACCTAACCGACGTAGCCTGCTCCGCAACGCAAGTTCTGATGTTTTATGTCTGTATTATGCCCGAAGGGTGAGATTGTGCTGTTTTCTTTTGCTGCAATTATACGTTTATTTCGGAGCAGTTGACGTTTTGAATTATTAGAAAAAATATTCGCATTTACAAACAGTGCCTATTCGATTCGAAGATCGAATTGAATCGGACGCTATTCTACTCGTTACTCGAAAGTTTCGAATATTCTCACACCCCTATTACTTTGTGTATCGTGTAATAAAAGGACATCGTCTGAGCTCTCGCAATGTAGCACAACAGAAGCTTCTGTCCAGCATCATGCTGTTCAGTGCCCACAAGATGGCCAGCAGCGGGAGATCCTTCGCAGTCGTGTGAACACTTTAGTAAGGCGCCCTTCACCTATGTAAAAAGTGCTTGAGCCTTGGTCATGCCCGAGCAGAGATGAGTGCTCCAAGCCTTTAGATGCGGCATCTTCTCGTAGTCAGTGACTTGACAAATTTTTCGTGAATAGTAGATAATATGCCTTATTGTTATACTCGGCGTGCCCACCATCTGTTCATGCTTGTGCTGTTCTTGTGCTTATATATCCTTTCTTTCTTTTTCAATATATTTTATCCGCGATAACTGAGCTTGTTTTGTTGCGCTTCATTTCGTTATAAACTTTTTACGGTGTTTTTAATCACAAGATAATAGCATTATCTTTTTCTATTTTGTTGTTTCTTCAGCTAAGATTTCACCAACATCCAGCTGGTATTCGATTTGAGGGTCTACTTCGTAAAGGATTAATTCCTTAGTGTTCTCATTAAACCATGTTGACATACACAAGTCTGTCTTTAGTACTCTCAATATCCGTTTTGTGTTCATCTGCGATAAAGGGATGAGTTGAATTTCTGCATCTTTATGGGCCCATTTTGCCAATGAGTCCGCTAGTTCGTTGCCTGCTATACCAGCTTGGCCCGGGACCCACTGTAATATCACTTCATGTTTCCTTTCATTAGCCTGAGTTAAACTGTTCAGTACTGCGTATGTTATTCGTGCGTGTGGTTGGCTGTCATCAATATTTTCAAGGCATGTTAAAGCCGATAAGGAGCCCGTGCAAATTACCCACTTTGTTGGTGTCTCTTGATAAAATGAATGGCTTGGAGAATTGCCACTAATTCCGCTATTGTTGGTGATGACGTGTGTCCTTGTCGACAAGCCTACTCTACCTCTAAGGATGGTATAACATAAGCTGCCGTTGCACTTTCTTTGACTACAGAACCGTCCGTGTAGACGGAATAGATGCCTGGTACTTGTCAAATAGATGATTTAACGTTAATTGTTTTGCTGCTAATGTGGAAACGTCGCTTTTATTTTTAAGCCCTTCAATTGACGTTTCTATTTTTGGCGCTTGCAGAAGCGATTGTGGGTAGCAGAGGTCGGAGTGCCAAAAGAAGTGATCGTGGGAGTCGTGATTTATGCTCTTGAAACAAGGCGTGTATCTGTGCACCCGGACGGTTCTCTATCAGAGAGAGAAGGGGCGGGAGCAAAATGCTGAGTAGAAATTCTAAAGAGATGTCGGCATGTTTCCAGGCTGCGAATCACCGTGAAATTCGGTTCCCGTGCTTCTGCAATAATGAAGTGACTGGACGTATAGCTTGAGGGACTCCTAGGCACACTAGTAAACTCCGACTCTGCAATAGCTGTAGCCGATGGAGGGGCGTTGCAGATAATTTTTGCAATATAGGGACGGAGTAAGCAATTCTCTGACGCACAAGTGCTGCGTGGACGTAAAGCAGGGATGCAGTTGTTCCACCCCACTTGCGATTCTGCGGAGAATATTTATAACACAACTAATTTGGTTATCCAGGGCGGTCAAATGATGAGTCCATCGAAGCTGGTGGTCTAAAATCACGCCAAGAAAACGATGTTTCCGAACCAGCTCTATCTCATGGGCATCTGTTGTAAGACCAAAATTTCTAACCTTTTTTCTTGTGAAATGCAGAACCGCTGATTTGGCATAAGATATCTTCATGCTCCGTTCTCCTCAATAATCACCTATTGCGTTCAAAGCTTCCTGCAACCGATGCTTGACAACTTCTAGAGACTTGCTCGATGTCCATATGCAAATGTCATCAGCATACATAGATATGTTTATGTCTGCTGGAAGTACTGCTGGTAAACCTGCTATTGTTGCATTGAAGAGAAGTGGACTTAATGCACTACCTTGCGGAACTCCTTTGTTTAAGATGCATGCGCCGCTTTGGCCGTCAGCAATAAGCTATTATGCCACAGGACAAGTTTTCATTACATTTTGCCGGCGTACACTGAAATGTGCTGGTAATACGTGGTGCTGGTAACAAAATGGTTTCAACTCGGCGCCTATTAAATTTGTTTTAGAACTGGCGCCCTGGGTAGATGAGCTCGAGCTTTTATGATCGACCCGTCAGGAGTGAGAAGCAACCAAACTGGCGTCCCCATGATAAGATAATTGCCCTCTTCTCCGAAACGGTGTCCCCCTTTTTCCAGAGCTGACATAAAAGGATGGGCGAAGGGAAAGACAGGCCACCAGGTCAAGACGGCGCCACCCCGTTCTCCACGAGCTGACACAAAAACGATAGAAGAAGAAAGACAAACCGAAGGTCAAGATGTCGTCACCCTTTTCCCCACGAGCTGACACAAAGAATGGATGACGAAAGCACTAATACTTCCGCAGGATCCGGAATAATATGGCGACGACCACATGACCGCCAAGTATTACTTAAGGCCGTGCTGGCCCCCGTGTTAATAAGAACCACTAGAGACTCAGATGAGAGTCACATCCGTGTGCCAATAAAATGAATACAATCTTTTCTCCTTTTTTTTCGTCATCACGATGCCCGGCTTCGTCGTCGTTTCCTGGATCTTGCGGTGAAGACCCACCTCACCCGGTCGAGATTGTAACAGAGCGTCGAGCGAAGCGCCGTTTCGCCATCATTAATTACGCTAACTTTACGAGCAAATATCTCCAATACTAACACTATGTATAAAATAAAGACAGAACCTTATAGCCAACAAAAAACCACAAGGCTGCTTATATGCTATAAACTTTATCGGGCAACGTCGTTGCATCTCATTTCCTGGATATTGTAGGAAATTATTGTTCTTTTCTTTTCTGGCGTGTCTTACCATAAATTGTGTGGTGGTTAACTGTATACAATCAACTACTCAACAGCCTATCCAGGCTTGCGCAACTCTATTAATAACCTCATTATTAGCTTCGACTTTTTTTCTAATACATCTTAGGAAAGACGGAAATGATTCCAACTCTAGTGCTAATCCGTTTCTTTCTCTGATCGCTCGTTTATCTACGTGCATTATTGGCGTCACGCATAGTTAGGTTAGCTCCCAGCACCAGATTAGCCTCCCTTCTCTTTGTTCCCTAATGCTTCAGCAGACATATGGTTCTTCCTCCAAGAACGCGACAATTATTCATCATTTTTGGCACGTCAGTTCCCAGAGTCCGCCATGGCTTTGAAATTGCCTCTCCATCACTACGCAGTACACTCGTGCTTTTCTTTTGCAAAGGATGAAAGCATATTGCTGCCACTGACGCCAGGCTTCAAACTCTTTCATCGAGAGTGACTAGCTGTGAGAAGAGCAAACCGGCGAGAGTAAAAACAAGTAAAGGGCGGCATGCCAAAGCGAATTGCGGAAGATTTTCGTTTACTTTGTTTGGCGTGTATCCAAGGGAAAAGCCTCACGCTTGTTCTCTTATTCAGAAACCGTCTGAGGTTCGTTTCACTACGCAGTAGAATCTGCAACTACTATTTGCTGCATATCACTTCATTCATTTGATTAGTATACTTCAAAGGCCTGAGTTAAACTTGTTGTTGTTTCTTAACTCTGGCCGCATATGTTAAGTGTGGCAACTAAAGAGCCCTCTTATCCCAACATCGTAGCTAAAAGCAAAACATTGCACAAAAGAAAATGTAAAAAAAAGGAACTAATGAAATAAATAAAGACGTGAATAAATAACCATTTATTACGAACAAAACTATATACTAATAACGCAAAAAGTGCTTTCTTACAAGGTTTTTGGCGGATGCAGGTGGACAGAGACATTGTAGAAATGCGGAGGGTGGCAGTGCCCCGGCCTACTGGAATTGACTGATAAGGTGAGCCAAGTTCCAGAAGGCGACCGCGGAAAGCGAACTAGCAAACAGCGTAAATTAATTGCGCATGTGCAGGGTTTATGGCGGCAGCAATTGTACCACAATATAATTAGCCGAAGTTAGGACACTCCCACAAGGTACGTGGAACGCTTCTACTAGCGCTGTTTTGGCCAATGGTGTTTGGTCTGAACGGTGTGCACATGCTCAAAAGTCATGATGGCGTATTCATGAAAGCCGCGATAGGGAGCCTTCTTTCAGTTTCAATTCCAGTATCAGTTTCCGAGGTGCACTGATGGGCGTTCTGTGCAGAAACACCTATATGCATATGACAACTTAATGTTTGGGACGAATAGTTTACCGTAATAGCACTGTTTTTTTCTTGATGATCAATCTTTTTTCTATTCTTAATTGTACTATCTCAACTATGTTCGACGCGCCCAGCAAGTACAAGTTGCAAGGCAAAATGCAGCAGCAATGCCGCATATTGCAATCTTACATTTTTCATAAGCAAAATGTATATTCACTCACAGTATCATTCAAATGCCAGACGTTGTTTAATGTTGTTGAATTCTAGGCTTTTACGTACCAAAACCAGGTTTTATTATGGGACACGCCTTAGTGGTGGACTCCGGACAAAATTTGACCACCAGGGGACCTTTCACGTGCCCCCGATGCGCGGGACACAAGCGTTTTTGCATTTTGCCCCCATCGAAATGCAGCCGGCGCGGCTGCGATTCGATCCCGCGACGTTGTGCTTAGTAGCGTAACACCATAGCTGCTGAGCCACCACGGCGGGTGAACGCCAGAATTGTCGCAGGAGTAAACTTACAGTGCTTCGCCGGAAAGGGGAAGCGCCGATTGCGATAGAAGAGAGAGAGAGAATAAAAAGGAAAGGCAGGGAGGTTAACCAGATATGAGTCTCCGGTTTGCTACCCTACACTGGGGATGGGGGATAGGGGTTAGAAAGATGACAGAGAGGAAAACGCAAAAAAAGGAAAAAAAAAAAAAAAAACACGCACACATGGAGGCACACACACACAAAAGGCGTTCCAGTTAAAGTCGTTCACACAGGCCGGTAGATCGCAAAAAGCGCAATAGCGCTTGCACGGCCTTCTTCTGTGACGGTAGGTCTTTTCGATGTTGTAGAATTCGTTTTTCGGATAACGCTTGGTCGTCCAGTTGGTCAAGTTCGTGGCGAAGGCGTGCCCTCTGTGTACTGTACTGCGGGCAGGCACACAATATATGGCCAATTGATTCCTCATGGCCGCAGTGGTCACAGGTTGGGCTGTCGGTCATCCCTATGCGGAATGCATAGGCTTTAGTAAAGGCAACGCCCAACCAAAGTCGATATAGAAGCGTGGCGTCTCTACGGCGAAGCTGTGATGGCGCTCGAAGACTTAGTGTTGGATCAAGTGAGTACAGTCGCGTGTTTCTTAAATGTGGCTCATTCCATTGCGACGCGGTGCACTGCCGAGCAAGTAGGCGGAGCTTCCGTGCTGCGTCAGTTCTAGAATGAGGAATTGGGACGTGGCGCTCCTCAGTATGGGCTGAGCGGGCAGCGTGATCCGCCCGTTCATTGCCGATAATCCCGCAGTGACTTGGAAGCCACTGAAAGGTTATCTCATGGCCTGCTTCACTTATATGTTGCAACGTCTCTGTAATATGGAATATTAGTTGTTCGTGTGGTCCGCGTCGTAAAGGTGACAGTAGAGACTGCAGTGCCGCCTTCGAATCGCAGAATATTGTCCATTTATGTGGTGGTTCATCACCAATGTGATGAAGGGCAGTAAAGAGTGCTGCGAGCTCTGCTGCCGTTGATGTTGTCGCGTTGGTCGTCTTAAATTTGATTGTTGTAGCTTTCGCTGGTATGACGATTGCCGCCGCGGAGCTACTTGGAAGGACAGATCCATCAGTGTAAATATGCGTAGAATCACGGTAATTCTCGTACAAATGTAGTAGCGTGAGCTGTCTAAGGGCTGGCGATGATAGATCAGCTTTTTTCGAGATACCAGGTATCGTGAGGTTGATTTTTGGCTGAGCGAGGCACCATGGAGGAATCGAAGGTCTCGCAGCCGGGGTGAAACAAGCTGGCAAGGATTCATCATGTGCGGTTATCGTCCGGCTGAAAGATGTGTGTGGTCTGTCCGCTGTTAGGGAGGCCAAGTGGTGACGAGGAGTCCTGGTCAGATGCCTTATATGGGTCCTGAGTACTTCAATTTCAATGTGGGTCCTGACAAGGTGATCTCCAGCGATGGCTATCGTAGCCACTGTTGAAGCACTCTGAGGCAGGCCTAGACAAATCCGGAGCACTTGACCCTGAAGACTTTGTATTGTGCGTAGATTTGTTTTACCTGTGTTGTTTATTGCTGGCAAGCTGTATCGCAGAAATCCTAGGAAAAGCACCCTGTACAGTTGCAACATCGCACTTGGCGACATTCCCCAGGTCTTGCCAGCGAAAAACTTGAAGAGGTGACAGATGCCTGTCAACCGTTTTTTCACGTATGACACGTGTGGGCTCCATGACAAGTCCCTGTCGATTATGACACCTAGGAACTTGTACGATCGGACCCGTCGTATTATTTGGCCATTTATCGTTACATTGTAGTTGGCCATGGGTTTGTGCGTAAATGGCACTAGTGCGCATTTCTCTGAGGAAATTTCCAGGCCTCGATTACGAAGGTAGAGAACAGTTTGTGTGGCGGCTCTCTGAATTCTCGCTCGCAACTGTAGGCGTGTTACTGCAGACGTCCATATGCAGATGTCATCCGCGTACATTGATAGCCTGACTGCAGTTGGCACGTGCTCAAGGAGAGCAATTAGTGTTAGATTAAATAACACAGGGCTAAGTACACCGCCCTGGGGGACGCCGCGGGAGCTATAATGTAGACAAGTATGGCCTTCTTCGGTGTTTACAAAAAAGGATCGCATGGATAAATAACTCCGTATCCATTTAAACATCCGACCACCCACTCCTACCTCTGCGAGAGCAGAGAGGATGGCTTCATGCGTAACGTTGTCATACGCCCCTTTAACGTCGAGGAATAAGGAAGCGCAGAGACGCTTACGGCATTTCTCATGTTGAATGTAGGTGACCAGGTCGACGACGTTATCGATCGATGATCGACCACGTCGGAAGCCCGCCATGGCATCTGGGTAGGTGTTGTGGTACTCCAAGTACCACTCCAGGCGTCCTAGGACCATCCTCTCCATCACTTTGCCCACACAGCTCGCCAAAGCGATCGGGCGATATGATGAGAGCTCCAACGGCGACTTGCCAGGCTTCAGCAGTGGAACAAGGCGACTTGTCTTCCAGGTTGTTGGTAGCGTGCCATTTCTCCAAGATTCATTGTACACCTCAAGAAGAACTCCTCTCGCTCGCTCCCCCAGGTGACACAGAGCTCGGTAGGAAATTCCGTCAGGCCCTGGCGCTGATGTGCGGCTACACAAAGCTAATGCTGCCTTAAGTTCGTGGATCGAGAATGGTAGATCCAACCGGTGATCACGTGGTGGCGGACAGCTGCTCGAAGGCGATGGAATGTTGGTAGCTGTGAGTTGGCCGGATAATCTGGCGCAGAAATCCTCTGCCACGTCAATCTCCGATCTCTTTTGAGAGAGGGCAAGCGCCTTGAATGGGAATCGCTGTACGGGGAGTGTCCGGAGACCGCGCACCGTTCTCCATAGTTGCGATAAAGGCTTGCGCGGATCTAGCGACTCACAGAAGGCAGTCCAACGTTGCGATTCGAGCTTGTCTAACCGGCGCTGTATCTTCTTTTGTGTGCGCCTGGCGGTCCGTAAATCGTCCATTGTTTTCGTACGTCGGTATCTTCGTTCAGCACGTCGTCGGATTGCTCGAAGTCGTTCTAGTTCCACATCAAATTCGTTCAGTTTCGAAAAGCATGTGAGAGTGCGCATAGTGTCTTGCACCGCGCTCTTGATTGCCTCTTCCAAGTCGAAAGATGGATTGGCGTCGCAGTGGTCTTCCATAATAGACTGAAATTTAGGCCAGTCCACTCTTTGGATCGTATCCCGTATTTTGGAAGGGGACAATCCTCTGATCTTGATGTACGTGGGGATATGGTCGCTTCCGCGCGTCTCTATGTCCGCAAACCACCCTGCACGTCTAACAAGGCTTCGTGAGACGAAAGCCAAGTCAAGACAGCTGCTGTAGGTGGAGCCACGTAAGAAGGTAGGACTGCCATCATTCAGCAGCCAAAGGTCATTACTGGAGGCGAAAGATACCAGAGCTCTGCCTCTTGCGTTGATCATCGGACTTCCCCAGAGTGTATGATGGGCGTTGAAATCTCCAGTGATGACCCAGGGATTGGAGGTTGAGGAAAGGATGTCTTGCAGTCTTTTGTAATCAAATCGACTTGACGGAGATAGGTAGGCGCCGACAAAAGTAAAGGCCAAATTCTTTTTCCTTACGTTTAGGCATATATATTGATTATTGTCATTAGGTGGTACAGGCTGATGAGTGTAGGTGAGGTCACGGCGAATACACACCAAAACCTTACTGTTTTCATAAACAGTTGACGACATAAATAATTCATATCCAGAAAGCCTGATTGTGTTCGATAAGTTCGGCTCGCAAATGACGATAATGGGAAACATATTGGCGTACACGAAGCGACGGAAATCCGAAAGGCGCGCTCTGAGTCCGCGCGCATTCCACTGAAAAATAGCTGCTTGTCGGACCTCTTCCCTAAAAGACCGTGGCTGTGGAGCCATGATCTACTCAAGGGTTGCAAGCACCGGACTCAGAGCGTCCAGTACTTGAAGCGCACTTCTGGCAGACGGTGTGTGCATGTTGCTTAGCAACACGCGAATGGCATTCATTAAAGGCCTAATGAGTGCTATCACTTGCTCATCTGTTTTCCGTGACTCCTCGGATACAGCACCTTGCTGTACTGGGGGCGGCTTCTTCTGCGGCTCTTCTGGTGGTCGTGTACGTGGAAGTGGCGGCCATTCCTTTGTGGAGAGAGATCTGGCAGTTTTCTCCCTTCCAACATCGGTGTTCGGAGGGCTGGAAACTTCCGCTGGTGATGCTGCTTGACGGTTTGACTGTTCCGGAAAACTTGATGTTTTCCGTCGTGAAGACCTTCGACGGTGACGTCGTCTTCGCCGTACTTTCACAGCAGCCTCTTTGTGGGTAGAGTTGTCTCTCACCATTTGTTTAAGAATGGTGATCTCTTTCTTGATCTGGGGACAGTCTTTGGAAGAGGCGCAGTGATCACCCCGACAGTTAGGACACTTCAACTTGATTGCGCTGCAGTTGTCTTCTGAGTGGGGTTCGGCACATCGAGGGCACACGGCAGAATTTCTGCAGACACCCTTCACATGGCCAATCTTCTGACAATTGAAGCATTGCATTGGTCTTGGAATAAATGGTCGAACCTGGTGGCGAAAGTGGCCGACCTTCACGTAGGGTGGAAGGCAGTCGCCTTTGAACGTTAGTCTCACACAACGTGTGTTGCCGAGGCGACAAACATGCACAATGACGTTGCGTTCACTTGCTGGCTTTATAAGAACTGGGAGGTCTGCATTAGGAATTTCATTGTCAATGTCATAGATGACTCCTGTTATTGTGGCACCATTCGTTGGCATGATGGATCGGACCTTGATGTTTCCCAGCTGCGTTACATGTTGTAGTATGGTCAGCGCGCTCGGGTTCATCACATCGATTGCCAGGATGTTTCGCCTAGTGTTTATCCTGACATCCTTGATCTCGTTTGGCACAGTGTTTTCGAGATACACGGAGAGTGCTTGCCTGTTGAGGACGCGCAGGTTGTCAGTAGCGTTCTGGGGCACAAACAGGATGGAGTGAGGCCATCGTTGAGGCGCTGTTTTCACAGTGTTCGAGCTGGACGCCGAAGATGAGTTGATCATTCTTCGTTTGGCCTTGCGGTACTGGACAAGTCGAAAGCCGTCTTCCGAGGACTCGTCACCTGATGCGGAGTACAGCTCTGTGTCCTCGCTACCACTCGATGTATTTCCTCGCTTCCTCGAACCGATGTCCGCGGGTGAACGGGAACCGGGAGGATCCTCGGGGTGTTGCACATCCATCACCGCGATGGAGGGGGCGGTAGACCCCACAGGTGCAGTGAGAAGTCCAGAAAAGCACGGAGACGGGCGAGATGTGTTCCGCAAGAGAAGCACTTCGTCTTCTTCCGATTGCGATAGAAAATTAGTAGACAGCTATACGAAGTAAGTATAGTAGTTTTATCGACCATATAAACTTGGAAACATTCACTTACTAAGTGAATTACTCAGCGAGCACAAGCAAACATGGACACATCACACTGGATGAGTGCGGAAACTCGCTGTCAAAACGTCGCCGTCAAATCGCTTCAACGCAAGAGCGGCGAGACCGCAGCGCACACTAAGGTGTGAACCGTCTGCAGATCCGTATCAAGATATGGCGCGCGCGACCCCGCGCGGCCGTGCAAAGTACGCACTTGTTGATAAAATAGAAGACCCCCCCCCCCCCTCCCTCCTGTGCTGCTTCCCTCCTTTCCTCCGTGGCACGCGCGCGAGATTACATGGGCCCTGATCCACCCCTCCGGCTTGGTGGAATAACATAGTCCGCGGGTAGCATACGCTGTTGTGAACATCTCAGCCATGTTCTGCTGTCGTACGCGGTCCGTGGAGCTCGCAAATGGAGCGCAAAGTCACCTTTTTCTCAAACGCTCTCGTTTCAAAAACCCCATGATGCTCGCTCTTATCTGTGGGCTTTATTTCGTCATAAAGGACACTCCAATACGCGCCTGCTATTGGTCGCTGCGCTCGGCTACACCGCGGCCGCCGCGAGGTGCCGCCACGAGTCCAGTGGCTAAGCGCACTGCGGCTCTCTGAGGACAGCCGCGTTTGGCTTACGTTTAGCGCGGCCTAGGCACCAAATCGGAAATTTGAACTGCGCGCCACGGTGACGTCTCCGCCGTAGCCTTCGCAGTGCAAGGCACTGGAGGAGGAAGGGGAGCACAGCCGAGGCCGTGTTTGATTGCCGATAACTCCGCTTCTGCTGAACACATTGAAGTACTTTTTGCGGCAAAGTGGTTCTGAAATAGCCTATCTTCACTTCAAATGTCTTTCTTCACTTCGGTAAAAAGGGGTTCAGGGCCCCTTTAGCTTTAGCTCGGGTGCTCCTATATGAATACATGTAAAAGGAGAATACGTTTTTTCACTGCATCAAATTTGACCAGGTTTGTTGAATTTAAAAGAAAAACTTAAAATCTAGTGACTGTTGGTTTCGAGTTCTCGATTTAGGTAATTAATATTTCACCACAAATTGACAAAAATCGAAAAACGAAACTATCAAGTTTAGAACTCTAACACAAACCGATACTACAATTTTGTGAATTGCAACTAATAGTACATCTAAAGCGGACAAAATTTATATGTTACACATAAATATCAAAAATCCTAGTAATATGGAAATACAGCTTTTGCAGAACCCTTGTAAACAACGTAAAAGAATTCACTTAAGATGTAAAATGAAATATGGAATTTGTCCGCTTTGATTGATCTAATGGATGTCGTTTACAGAACCGCGATATCTGCTCTTGATGCAGAGCTATGAATTTGTAAACGTCGTACTTCTATATTTTTCAAACTGTCGAATATTTAAAAATCTTTTTAACAGAATTCAAGACCTAAATCGATATTTCGCTTCCAACAGTCACTAGAATTTTACTTTCTCTTTCAAATGCAATAAATTTCAATAAAATCGGACCAGGGATTATTTCAGAAAAACGTTTTTGCGTTTTACATGTATTTGAACAGGCCGCGTCGGAGTAGGGCCCGAGCTAAGGCTACCTCTTTTAAGCCGCGATCCTTATTTGCCCTTGCGCCCGGTCCCGAAATTCGCAGTTGCTGCCGGAGCGCAACGCCACGTTCCCCCCCCCCCCCCACCTCCCTACCTCCCTCCAATCCTCCCATGGCCTTTCGCCCGACGGAAGACGGCGCATTAGCTCTCCGCTTTCTTCCTTCCCGCGCGCCAGATTAAGCCGCGATCATCGGCTTCCGTCGCGTGCTTTCACTGGCACATACAGAATACAACGTGCGGCGACGATGTGTTCGCCCTTGGACTTGATACGGAACATCAAGGCGACGGCAACAATGCGCCTGAGCGTCCATATAAGTGCTGTCGCAATAAAATGAATTGACGCGTGTTGTATAATTACAGAAAGAATATCCAGCTTTGCGAGCATGTGACACCAATGTTTATTTACAATTCTTTCAGAAAGCGCTTATTATAGAACGCGCATAAATACCTGTTGCTGCGTTTAACGCACCATTCGGAGCACACATTTCTCTAAGAAAGGTAGGCACCATCTCGTGTATCATTAACTGACGAATAACACGATGTGGAAAATTAACGAGAATGTGGGAACAGACACACATCAATAAATGGGCTGCATTACATCACTGCACGAGCACCTACACGTGTTCAATCCGACATCAGTACTTCTTGCATGCGGATCATTCTTATGCTAATGCAGTCGCTTGCAATATTGCCCTGTTATCGCAGTGTTGGGTAGACATTTCATGTTTCTTTAAAGAATAAGAACAGCCATAGCTTTCGCCAATTAACAAACATTGCCTGAGCCATTATCATTCTAAATAATGTGTCGGTATTATAACTTATTTTAAACGCATGAGTGGTGCAGTTACTGAGGGAATAAAAATGCTGCACTACAGCTTGCACGAAGTGAAACTTGACCTTCAAATGATGAATGTCTCATCAGCTTATTTTGCATTAAGCATGTATCAGCGTTTTCTCTTGTGCGATATTCATGATCCGCGGCGGTACTTTTCGTTTTTTAACTAAATATACCTAACCGAAGTCCATGGTGTCCACTCAATGAAACTGAATGTCATAGCACAAAAAAAAAAAATCTCAATGGTCGCAAAGGCAAAATGTCAAACGCCTACGCGTGAACTGTTGTCCTTTCTAACTGCGCCCTGATTGATCTACTCTCGAAGCCGCAGAATCGTTTCCCTATTGTTAGAGAGCAAAGCAATGCCGCATGATTAGAACTTTGAGAGCACAACTGCTATCTACCTCCGTAATCGAGGCCTGGAAGTTTCCTCCGAGAAATGCGCACTAGTGCCATTTACGCGCAAACCCATGGCAAACTACAGTGTAACGATAAATGGCCAAATAATACGACGGGTCCGATCGTACAAGTTTCTAGGTGTCATAATCGACAGGGACTTGTCATGGAGCCCACACATATCATACGTGAAAAAACGGTTGACAGGCATCTGCCACCTGTTCAAGTTTTTCGCTGGCAAGACCTGGGGAATGTCGCCTAGTGCCATGTTACAACTGCACAGGGTGCTTTTTCTAGTATTTCTGCGATACAGCTTGCCAGCAATAAACAACACAGGCAAAACGAATCTACGCACAATACAAAGTCTTCAGGGTCAAGTGCTCCGGATCTGTCTAGGCCTGCCTCAGAGTGCTTCAACAGTGGCTACGATAGCAATCGCTAGAGACCACCTTGTCAAGACCCACATTGAAATTCAAGTACTCAGGACCCATATAAGGCATCTAGCCAGGACTCCTCGTCACCATTTAGCCTCTCTACCAGCGGACAGGCCACAGACATCTTTCAGCCAAACGATAACTGCATATGATGAATCATTGCCAGCTTGTTTCACTCCGGCTGCGAGACCTTCGATCCCTCCATGGTGCCTCGCTCAGCCAAAAATCAACCTCGCAATACCTGGTATCTCGAAAAAAGCTGATCTGTCATCACCAGCCCTTAGACAGCTCACGCTACTATATTTGTACGAGAACTACCGTGACTCTACGCATATTTACACTGATGGATCAGTCCTTCCAAGCAGCTCCGCGGCGGCAGTCGTCATACCAGCGAAAGCTACAATTAAATTTAAGACGACCCACGCGACAACATCGACGGCAGCAGAGCTCGCAGCGCTCCTTACTGCCCTTCATCACATTGGTGATGAACCGCCACACAAACGGACAATATTCTGCGATTCGAAGGCGGCACTGCAGTCTCTACTGTCACCTTTACGACGCGGACCGCACGAACAGCTAATATCCCTTAATACAGAGACGTTACACCATATAATTGCTGCAGGCCATGAAATAACCTTCCAGTGGCTTCCAAGTCACTGCGGGATTATCGGCAATGAACGGGCGGATCACGCTGCCCGCTCAGCCCATACTGAGGAGCGCCACGTCCCAATTCCTGTTTCTAGAACTGACGCGGCACGGAAGCTCCGCCTACTTGCTCGGCAGTGCACCGCGTCGCAATGGAATGAGCCACATTTAAGAAATACGCGACTGTACTCACTTGATCCAACATTAAGTCTTCGAGCGCAATCACAGCTTCGCCGTAGAGACGCCACGCTTTTATATCGACTTTGGTTGGGCGTTGCCTTTACTAAAGCCTATGCCTTCCGCATAGGCATGACCGACACACCAACCTGTGACCACTGCGGCCATGAAGAATCAATTGGCCATATATTGTGCGCCTGCCCGCAGTACAATCCACAGAGGACATGCCTTAGCCACGAACTTGACCAACTGGAGGACCAACCGCTATCCGAAAAAAGAATTCTACAACATCGAAAGGACCTACCTTCACAAAAGAAGGCCGTGCAAGCGCTTTTGCGCTTCTTGCGATCTACCGGCCTGTGTGAACGACTTTAACTGGAACGCCTTTTGTGTGTGTGTCTCCATGTGTGCGCGTTCCTTTTTTTCTTTTTTATTTTTAATTTCCTTTTTTTATTTTTTTTTATTTTTCCTCTCTATCATCTTTCCAACCCCTATCCCCTATCCCCAGTGTAGGGTAGCAAACCGGAGACTCATATCTGGTTAACCTCCGTTCCTTTCCTCTTCATTCTCTCTCTTGAGAGTACAAGCTTTCTCAGAGAATTCCAGAAATAAGGGCAGACAATTTGAATACTTCATTAGAAGGGAAATTTATTGAAGTGAATAAAATCGGAAGCTCGACGTAAAACCACATTGGCTCACAAGCAATATTAATTGTCATACCAGCCCATGCACGACACTTCAAACATGCAAGGTTAAAGTGTCATTAGACATGCGGCCCTGTTTCGCGCGCACATTAAACATGAATTCCTAGTGTTTCACTGTTCTGATAAAGCTTGAGACACCTTGGTTTAGTACATAACGGCAACATGAGCTTTTTTTTTTACTTATGAACTAATTAAAGGCACACTTTTTCTGGCATTGTATCCTGGAGCCGATACGGAATACGTCGGGTCATGCAGATCTAATTCGATATTTCCTAAGAGATCTGCCATCAATTCAACTACGGGACGCGCAGCGCTCTTCAGCACGCCTTGACTTCATTTCTAGTAGCGGAAAGCAATTTTTTGGTAATTACGTCCAGTAGTCATGGACCTCGAAGAACACCAATGCACGTACTTGAAATTTGGAATTTATTTATCAATGTTGTATAACTTCACTTTTATTTCCCTTCGCCACCAGTGGTAGACGGTCTTACAAATGTTGCACTTCCACGTTTTGTTCGACTTGTTTGTTTCCCTTCTTGTCGTCTCTTTTTTCTCGGTTTTGCCCTTTCTTTTCTTTTTCTTACGCATCGCTACAATTTCCGAAATGGACAAATCCCGTATTTCTCAACTTACACTAGCCGTTTTAAGCACAGCCCTTTTCTTTCTTCATATCAGCTAATAGCTGACGACTTCCTCAGTGCTGAAGATTTATACTCAAAAGCATCTCTTAGTATATTATATGATCTTGCATTCATAGTCCATCACTCAAAGCGCCCACAAGCCGCTAACATAAGACTCATTCATAGTCGAAGAAAGAGCTGGTGACCTTCGACGTGAAACAATTATGCCTGTACTGTGTTGTTTTACTAAATCTGGCGCATGATTTTAAAGGGCACGTCACGTTTTTGCTCGTCGTTCGCACCTTGGTTTAGAATATATCGTCATGTGATCGGGATTATTTTAGACCAGCCCACTACTTCCTTTTCATTTCTCTCTCTGCCTCTAGTCCTTTTTTCTTCTTTTTCTTTGCACATATAATACTGAAGCCGGAAAATGAATTTACAAGTGCACAAGAAATAAATGTAGGAAAAGATAAATGTTATCCCGATCTAATTACGCCACAGTCGAACAAGGGCGCTATCACTCATCTTCTCTCATCTATTACTCATCTTCTCTCGACAACTAATTGGAAGCCTGGTCAATGACTACAAGGAGGCTGGCTTTTTTGGCATGTATTAGTGAGCAGCTAGAGAAATAAAACTCACATGTGAAGATTTTACATTAGGAACTAATCCCTAAATTACGTGTTTGCGTGGGTAATAAAAGCTGCAGGAGTAATCGACACAGATGTATGTTAGTGAATGATTGATTGATTGCATTAATGGATGAGTGGATGATTGACGTAGCAGATAAAAATTTGGCAATGTTAAAAAACTTGAATTCTGAGGTTTTGCGTGCCAGAACCACAATACGATTATGAGGCATGCCGTATATAGGGGGGAACTTCAGGTTTACTTTGAGCACCCGCTTTCTGTAAAGTGCACATAAATCTAAGTATAGACAAGAATATCCGGATTCCATTGCATTGCATTTATTTATTTATTTATTTATTTATTTATTTATTTATTTATTTATTTCAATATATCTTACAGGCCCAGAAGGGCATTGCATAAAAGGAAAGTAAACGAATTGTGATCGTTAAAACTCACGCATTATATACGAAGTTAAACAACAATTATGCAAACACTACAGAAAGGACTTGGAGCGGAATAAAATCAAAATAGCAGTAGTAAACCAGCGTAAATTAATAACAAACAAGCACAACTATTATTCTAAAGTGTTACAGGTGAATGTAAAATGTTTTAGACAAAAAAAACATTAGAAATGTTACCATAGTTGCAAGAATAGCACAGGGTATACCACAAGCATAAAAAAAATACTATAAACGACAATCCAATACAAGAAAACTAGCGCAAATAAACAAACTTGTACGCAGAAATTATGAAAAAGACAATAAAGAGCGCCGTTAGATTCTGCTAAGTGGCTGTTGCGCTACGTCGCTATGTGACATCATTACGTGACACCCCGTGGTGTTATCAGAAAGAACACGCGTGTCCAGAAAACGTCGAAAAGTATCATGGTCGGCCAACGAAACGTGCATGTCAGCAAGTTTATTCCACATCCTTATGGCTCGTGGAAGAGCCGAGCAGCTAAATAGCGTCCCGCCATAGAAACGAGTGAAACTGTGACGGTTACGTAGCCTTCTAGACGCAGAAAAGGGGGCATCAAGACACGAACGTGAAGGCTTCCTATCATGGACATATTCATGTAATTGTTGTAAGAGATGTTGAGAGGCGTGTATAATTGTTGTAGCGACAGAGCATCCTTGATTTGCGTTACGGTTGAATTATATTTGTTGAACGAGAGATAAACCGCGCGGCCACGCGTTTAGAATTGTTTCCGTCCATAATGCGGTGGCGTAATCGCTAACTGGGCAAATCGCAGTACAGATTCGTCGTTACAGCCGGCGCAGGAATTAAAGCGTTGCATTTTGCAAAAACCCCTTGCAGTTTTCTTTTTCTTCATTTGAATGCTTACGAAGCCTACGTTGTCAGCACATCTGACGCCGACAGCACAGGCAAACTACTGCTGCGCAATGCGTAACACAGAGAAAATGAGAAGAAATATACAAGCAATTTACAAATAACATATAAGGCTATCGCGGGAGTTTAGTGACGGTGAAAGCCAGCACAGCAAAAAAAAGAAAGCAGAAAATGCCAGTTATCCTTTGAGCATAGTCTCTACAAGTTATGCGATCAAGAATCATACGCACACAACGCAATATTTTAGAGCGAGTGTATTTATCTAATATTTACAAGCTCAGGACATAGTGCGCACCCATGATCAAATGTGTAACCGTGACTGAACGAGGATGTCGGGAGAAACATACACACAGACACGACGCGTTGTCTTTGTGTCTGTTTCTTTCAACGTCCTCGTTCAGTCGCGCTTACACATTCGCCCATGGATTCAAACCAACTAGCCCACCAACGTGTAGCGTGCACCTTTCACGCCTGGTCGTACACAGCTTCATTAAACATGGGCAACTCGAGCGTGTAATTTTCAATTGCAGCGTTTGCACAACCTAATGCTGGCTGCGCACTTCAATGCACCGAACGTTGCATGAGCAAATGTAACTAATTACATTGATTTCCTTTCGCTAACGCTGTGTCTGATGGACGGAACACGCCACAACTTACTAATTTCTTTATTATATGGTATTTAGGTGATCTTGTCGCCTTTAATTGGCGCCGGCTACTCCTTTTCACATAGATATTTAGAAACAAGAATAAATCATAACAATATAAGTGAAATTATGACAACACTAATTCCGGTAAGATAAGTACACTAATGTCCCACTGTAACTGAAAGACAACTCCAAATCGTGAGAACACAAAGTCCAGTCAGACAAGTATATTATTTCAACGCTAAACCTGCAAGTCAACTTCAGAAACACAGCAACACAATGCCCCGCCTCATATATGCTCTAAAGTAAACATGAAGTCCGGTCACATAACTAGACTAAAATCAGGGCACATAAGAAAGCACATTTAGATTCATATGAGGGTACATAAAACCAGGCTACGAATTGGCCAAAGTCGGGTAAAAAAAAATTAAGAAAAAATAAAACAATAGAATGCACTTATCACATTTAAACATTCTACTCAATAGTTTCTGACAATATTTCTCGCTTCTAGAAATCTTTGGAGGGCCAGTAACGCTCGTCTTTGCGAAGAGTATGTTGGCCAAGGGCCTAAGATCTTCCCGAGGCTGAAAGGCCTGCGATCTATTGCCACTAAATCACGTGCTAAGCGTTGTCTGTGTGTGTCGTGCCGCGGATATTCTACCAGAACAGCTGTACATCTTCATCCGCGCGGCCACAACTGCATTTCGGACCAAACGCTCTTGAAATTTCATGTAGAAAGTGTTTTGTGTACGTGGTACCGAGCCGCAGACAGTGAATGAGCGTTTCTAACTTATGTATGTCAAAATATTCTTCTAAAGCATGCGTGCGCAGTTCGACAGCGTCTACTTGTTGAAAACAGATGCTTTAATACGTAAACAGGCCAGCAAGCAAAGTAACGCCAGAAGCATAGAGTGAATAAAGCAGGGTAAACAACTATACTTTCTGTCCCATAAGGTTCCGCAGGATCTCTAATATCTGTTTCCACAGCGGCCGCACTTGTTCGAACGAAATGTATTCCGCCCTACAATAACTGGTAAAAACAAGATTGCTGTACTAGTGTAAATAATACGCTCATTGCAATACAACCCTAACTACATAGACTGGACAAAGCAGAAAGACCTAAGCTTGATTGCGGTCGCATGCAACCATGCGCGGAATGTGCGCAGGGATATCCTGTGAGGTAATAGCAAAAGAGAGAGAGGGAGGAGAAGGGATAGTGGTTTGTGGTCGAAACACATGAAGTTTGGCCTCGGAGCCACTCAATAAAATTGAGTGCGAGAACAAAATGTCTCTTTAGTAGCAGGTGCCCATGGATAAAAGGCTTTCAGGATGACAGCCCACTTAGAGCATCCGCAAATACATCGATGAAGAATAAAATTCGAACCATAAACACTTCCTACCGGAAACTCTTTTACATCACTTTGTCCATATATATTGTGGATTTTAATATCACATACACTCTCCCGACGGAACGACGAGGGATGAAGTTGTTAGCGGAGTGATTCAGAAATTACAAAAGCACAGCATATTATATATATATATATATATATATATATATATATATATATATATATATATATATATATATATATATATAAACTTAGCGAGAAGAATGATTTCAGCAAGATTCTCCAGAGTTATCTAATCAAGGGCAACGCATGAGGAACCAATGAAAATCAAGCACATAATTCTTCGTATTTCAATCAGGGAGATATGCAGGCAATTATGTATTTGCGCACGCAGTGCCTTTAAGACCACTATTATTATCGCATAGCGGGAAAAATTGGTAGCATATAAAGTGTCGCCGTGTAATATAGCGAGCGTGTTTTCCTGTGGTAGAACGGTATCGAAAAATAGTAATTCGGTTAAGCAAGAATGTGTTTCTCATCACCCTTTGCCATCATAATGCCATTACCCCACCGTCACGAGTGAGCAATATGAAATTCCAACTTCCCAGCGACTCGGACTGGTAAACACAGAATCTAAGGCATCCAATTTACACGCGTCGTAAGGTGCCAAACTATAATGTTACTGCAGTACTCTTGCCAATAAAGCAATGTTATGGGCGCTTTTCTTTTTAATGTTATTATATTTTGTTATCAGCAAGGAACGAAGTTCACGCATGCTTGAAATTTGATGGATCAACTTTTGTTTAGTTCTTTCCTTTCGCCGGAGAAAGAGCCAGCCAGTCGGCGATGGCTTTCATTAAAACTTAACGGCCATCAGATATTTTTAGCACAGAGAAGCAGTTAGGTAGTAAGCTGTAAATGGCGACGCCATCGCTCAGACTTGTGCTCAGCAGGCAACATTGTTCGCGGAATGTTCGTTGCCCTCTTGCTGTTAGTTCCTCCCCTCCTTATCTGAAATTCTTTTTCAGCGCAGTTAATCGTAGTTAGCAGTGCTGTTACAATATCCACGTCCCGGTGAGTGCGTCTGTAATTAGGCAATGATGACATTATATGTACACCTGATATCCGTCATCTTTATATATTTAGATTTTTCTTTGAATTTATATAAAATACTACTTACGCATATAGCACACGCTTAGTTACGCAGTTATCTTCGTTACAATGACCTTCCTCTCACTACTATGCACCTCACGTCGACAGGTCTAGCTCTGCGAACGTTCACAGACTTGCTGCGCATCTTCACGAGTGTGCGCAACTGAACCTTTCTCTCTCACTTTCTCTTCCCTTCCTCTCTCTTTCCCTGCTGCACCCCTTTCTCCAAGTGCAGGGTAGCAAACCGGGCGTACGTCTGCCTTCCTCTCGTTATTTGCTTCCATTTCCCTCTCCATTTCACTACACTGAGTGCACGCTCGCACTTCTAATTCATCCGTAGTTTTCTGCTAGCTCAGCTATTACAACATGCCGCTAAAGGCTCGCGAACTTCCCGACAAGCAGGAAAAAAACTTTATGGTTTTCACATGTTGTCACCGCAAGTTGTTAAATGCAGAAGGAGGTCCCATCGTGATAGCCTGAATTGGGACCCCCTGCGACTGCGTTATGTCCTTTAATTTGACATAGTACAAGCACATATACACGCCACAAGATAAAAGAAACCGGCATGGAATGAGTGGGACTCTCAACAGTTTATTCCGTAACGTCTTCATAAAATTTGTGTATACCGGTGGTACGCGCATTCGCAGCTGCATCAATAAAAAGAATTAAAAAAAAAACGAAAGAGCGTAACTTTTGTCTGTGTCTTCCTGGGCTCCTTTCGACTATCCCTTTTCATCATTGCGTAATGAATGCACCTTTAGTGAGTGACATTTCTGACACGTGCGCGTGTAGGCTCACAGTCCATGCGAGCACGTCTGTGAGTACACCTCTAACTGCGACGTGCTGTTCCCAGTGCTCGCACGTGTCTACGAACCCACTCTCGTTTTCTCGCACGCTGCTTTTCTTTTGTCCATATTTTCCTCGCCCCCAGGACCTGATCTATAGGCCACTTTAATGTGCAAACATACTCCCCGTGCAAAAATGGCATCCACCATGTGGCCAGTGCGCCTTATTATTACGCGTACATTGTTTTGCTTCGGATTTCAACATATTTCACCGGGTTATCACTCTTATTGGTTTGTCGCTCGGAACAAGATGCAAGATGCGCCTGACGTGCTGTCATGTCTCTTGTTCACGCATCTTCTCGTGGTGACCCGCCGCGGTTGCTCAGTGGCTATGGTGTTGGGCTGCTGAGCACGAGGTCGCGGGATCGAATCCCGGCCACGGCGGCCACATTTCGATGGGGGCGAAATGCGAAAACACCCATGTGCTTAGATTCAGGTGCACGTTAAAGATCCCTAGCTGGTCTAAATTTCCGGAGTCCTCCACTACGGCGTGCCTTATAATCAGAAAGTGGTTTTGGCACGTAAAACCCCACAATTTTTTTTGCTCGACGTGTTGTAGCATGAGCTCCACGACGACGTCAACGTAAACCACATGTAGCAAACAGGATGATATTCTTGTGTTACTCCCTACCTTACTTCTCATCTCGCTGTCTCGCTCACACTTACTTGGTTAAGGGCATTTCATGGTACTTTCAACTTGCTATTCCACCGGCATAGGTCATTTAGTCAACTCACGCCTTGTGAGACCTGAGTGCTAATGGCCTTTTTCCTTCCTGTAAATAGAACAATAAATGACGGCTTAGATTTCGCGTAAACGTAAAGATTGTTCGCGCACAAGGCGCTTTGTGGAGGGTAAGTGCGAGACTGTTCTAAGGGAAGAAAAAAAAACAGCATGCCTGGTGACTAGCTTGAGATTGTAGGGCAATATCTGAAGTAATAATTAGCGGGAAAACTTAGCATTATTCCTCTGGGTTAGTTGACAAACTCGATTTCTCGCTCTTTAATCACCATTTGGGAGCTACACAATAATGTACACACTGAAGCAAATAGGGGAAATGGGGCGGGGGGGGGGGGGGGGGTAAGAGCGGCAGCTTGCATAGCCGGCGGTGTCATATTCTAATTGCTGGGTTACTTTTTCTTATCGTATCTTTAACACACTTTACCGCTGCAGGCCACATCTCTTTCCCTCCCTCTCTGACACACAACGGCGTGAGCGAAGCACTCTCAAGTGGCCCGTTAATAAATGGCAACTCCAGCTAGAGCACACGTGCGAGTTCACGCGTGCGAGGCCAGCTGCATTGCCTAGGCCAAAAATAATTTGTGGCGCGGTAGCCTGCAAGCTGCGAAAGAAAAGTCCTCGCTCGTCAAGCACGAGCCGCAGTTTGTCCCCCCATCCCACTTATTTTTCCAGTTATAGCGCGCAATTAATCTTGCGCTGCATTCCAGATGGTACCGCATATAATGCACCATGCCGTGCTACTAGCCATGGCCTGAACAGGGAAGATGCCAGCTTTGAGCGACGCGCTTGCCACATTCATAGCGCAAAACACTGGCATGCACGTATTGGCTGCACAAGAAGCGAAAACGCAAACACTTTGCATAGGGTAGTGAGAAATATTGCAGTGCGCAGCTTAAGTTTTCAAATAAAGCTTGAAGGAATTAAGCAACACGGCTCATGCATGGCTGATGTGTTTGCACGTGTCGTGTTATTTCCTTGAATTCGTATCTATAAATTTAGGCACGCTACAGTAATTGTTAATCAACTAGCTCAGATAAAGTCTATCTTGCTGGTCTCAGAGTAAGCCTCAGAGGGGAGTGGCCACAAGCTCTATTATGTGCATTCTCCATCCCAGAACTTTGGTATTACTTGAGTCACACTACTCATATGCTCGCGCTGAAACGCTCTAATGACATGCAGCATACAACAAGGAGGTTTCTACTTTTAAAGACTTTTGCGCGCCCCGTGTGGTCATGCGCAGAGTATCTACGACTAGTTATCACTGTGGTGGTATGAAAAAGTGACCACGGTGACTGAAAGGACATATGGATATACACGCGGCTTCGGCCTGCGAAAATTCCTTGCCACCTAACTGTTATCATTTATTTATTTTATACTCCCTGACATGAAGAAATGGAGGGGCAGGAGTGCTCTCTACCTCTGTATGTTCACAGCAACCAATATACTAGGTGTCCCAGCTAACTTTAGCCAGAATTTATATAAATGCAAATGAACGTAGCTGGAAAGAACCAAAGTAATGTTTGCCGTCACTTGGAGATACTCAGATTACGTTTTTTTCATTCTACCTAATTACGTAGCAAATCCTAAGATAAGTTAATCAACTTCTCGAACAATATAATTAGATTAAAAGTGTAAATGAAAAAATTATAGAACGACATGGAAGACTCCCGATAAAGCTTTCTGTTGCTCAATAAGTGCTACATAAAAGGGTTTTTCCGAGCGTGAAAGAAACCAGCGAATACACGCAAAGTGCCTCGAGTGACAGGTCGAGCGGCAATTTTGCGTGCATTTGCGGGCTCCTTTCACGCTCGGAAACACTTTTATGTAGCACGTATTGAACAACAGAAAGCTGTATCTGGAGTTTTTCATGTCACTCTACAATTTTCTCATTGACACTTTTCATTTAATTATATTATTTGAGAAGTTGATTAATTTATTAGGATTACCTACGTAATTAGGGAGAATGAAAAGAAAGTAGTCTGAGTATCTCCAAGCCTCGGCAAAACAACATTACCTTAGCTCTGTCCAGCTACGTCGCAATCGCATATCTTTAAGCTCTGGCTAAAGTTAGCTGGGACACCGTATATAACCGAACGGAGAAAAAAGCAGCAAATAACTGCCGAATACTCTTCTGTGCGTGAAACAGAATGTAGTGGAGCCACCACAACTCCTTCGCCATGTGCATAGGCCTATACAGGCACTGCTAATAAACAATTACAAGGTGTATTTCCGTGGCCACGAAATTCGAAGAACCTGCACGATTGTTGTTCTTTGGCGGATCCCTACATATATTTCCTGACGCTCAAATGAATACGCACAGATCCACGTGCGAAGTTTGCATGACATATCACGATTTTTACGCACTGCAGTAGAATGCACTTGGAGGAGGAATAAACTTTATTTGTGCACAACAGGATTAAGACCTATAGGCCTCTCTATCTAGATGACGGCATCGAGCCCTTGGGCCCTGGCAGCATCTTCGGCCTGTTGGATTGCCTTGAGTTGGTCTTCGGTGCACAGCTGAGCAACGCGGTCTCCCACTGCTCTCTGATCTTGTTTATCTTATTCTGTGTGGGTGTCCGAGGACAAGCCCAAACCATATGTTGCAGGTCCGCCCTTTCTTGACAGAATCTACATCTATCCGTGTAAAGGTCCGTGTAGTAGCGGTGGTAGGCCACCGGGTTCGGTACTATCGTTTTGTAAGAGGCGCCATGCCGTCGCTTGCCGTATACTCAGCGCGGAGTGCGCCGGGGGGAAATGGGCCCTTCCCAATTTGTAGTGTTTGGTGATCTCGTTAAAGCTGGTCATTCGGTCTCTCTCCGTTCCCAGTATTTGCTGCGTGTCATCTGCTCGGCCCGTCAGTTCTCGAACCAGGTTGTGCGCTATTTCGTTCCCGGGAAATGAGGAGTGTGCCGGTGCCCATATAATGTAAATGTCTCGATCTTCACGAAAGTAGTTTAAAATTTTCAGTGGTTCCGGCGAGATTCTTCCTTTTGCATATAATTCTTGACGGCTATCTTGGAGTCGCTTACTACGATGTTAGCCTCCGTGTAGGCTATTGCCAGTGCTAAGGCAGCCTCCTCCACCACCTTGGATAAAAAAATTTACTGACTGTGTAGCTCTGGCTAAGCACGAATTATTGTGCGCTAGCACCGTCAACCCTCGTTTTGCCTAGTTTTCTTATCATGGGCTTATCATGGGTAGGTGCAACTCGGCTTGTGCCACTCGGCTCCATGAAATCTCCTTGATGACAACTTCGGTTGTACCGAAGTTGTCTTCAATGAACGACAAATGCCCTGAAAAGAAAACTTGCATTACAAATTGGACCAAACTCCGCGCAATCCGTAAGGATCGAGCCACAGGTGATGAAAGCCCCAAAAGTTATGCCAGTTGGCTCAGTGATTTACGCAACGATCTAAACAAAACGACTAGCCGCATACCCACGACGACAGAGACTCCCGAGGTTGACCCGCATTTCCTACATCTGTGGGACGCGCGCCGAGGTCTCACGAAGCGATGGAAGCGGCGAAAGTTCAATCGAAAATTGCGCTACAGAATATCCCAAATCACGAGAGCAGCCCAGGAATACGCAGACCAGCTAACCAGTGCTAACTGGCACACGTTTTGTGGTAAGATAAGTGGTACGCTGGGCACCGCCAGAACCTGGGCAATACTTTGGTTGCTAATAGATCCGACAAACACAAAATCCCATAAATATCGGCAGCTTCAAATATTCCTCCACCAGTACGGAGGAGACGGAGACCAGTTCCTGAAGGACCTTGAACAAAGGTATCTTTCCTGTGGCTCTAAGCAAAGCTATCCGGACTATTCGTATAGAGAAGAAAGCGACCCGCTAGGCACTGACAACTGTCCACGAAATCAAAGCAGCACTAGCAGACATTCATAGCAACACCGCACCTGGAGAGGACGGGATTCGGTGTACTCTACTGTGAAATCTCCCGGATGAGGACCTGGAATCGCTCTGTGCTATGTACAATCAGCACTGGCACGCCGGCACTCTCCCTCTGGAATGGCGACGTGCCGAGATCAATTTCATGCTCAAGCCCGGAAAACCCCTGTCGATCCAAAATTTGCGGCCAATTTCCCTCACATCGTGCGTCGGAAAGCTGCTTAAGTATGCAATCCTAAAACGGCTTCAACCTTTCCTAGAGAAGCAAAATTTCTTCTCCCACACACAGTTTGGATTTCTCCCCCATTTGTCCGCTCAAGGACCGTGTAGCCACAGTGGGAATGGGCCCATATCGGTCATCAGACATTAAAGTTACCGGAGCGGGGACACCTCAGGGGTCCGTGCTCTCGCCGACGCTATTCAACATAGCTATGGCGAGACGACCCCAGTTACTGGAGAAGGTTGAGGGGCTATACCACGCGATATATGCTGACGATTTGACTCTCTGGACGTGCACCGGCTCGGATGGAGACATTCAGGACCGCCTACAGACGGCGGTGGATATAGTGCAGGCGTACCTCGCGACTGGACGCCTCGAATGTGCGCCACATAAATCAGAACTATTACTAATCCGACCCCAAAGCAGCTGTGAAACGCCAATTCCAGTGATTGAAGTGAAAATACAAGGCATAGCAATTCCCACTGCACAAAGGGTCCGAATCCTTGGTTATCATCTAGAATCCAATGCCAAAGCTCACTTCACGATAGATCTCCTTGGACGACAGTGCGAGCAAATCATCGGTATAATGAGGCGCGTTAGTAACCGCCGCTCAGGACTCAAGTTAGCCGGCATGCTGCGGTTGGTCAAGGCGTGCATTATCAGAAGGCTAACATATCACCTCCCATACCACAACGTGACACTCTCCCAGACCAACCGTATAAACATAATTATTAGAAGAGCCGTTAAAGAAGCACTCGGAATTCCTGTATATGCTTCCACGGAACGGCTACTTGCTCTCGGAGTACACAATACCATCGAGGAACACATCGAAGCACACAGAATGGCGCAACTCGAGCGATTGAGACTGACTCCCACAGGCAGGCATTTTCTCTCACGTCTGGGCTACCAACAGCATTCACTCTCTCCGCGGGAGCATGTCCCATTCCCCTCAAACATCCGAACCTTACTCACCATAGCGCCCATACCGCGCAATATGCATCCAGAGCATCATAATGGTCGCCGGGATGCACGCGCTAGATACCTTCGGAAACTCCTCAACGCCAAACCGGAGGGCACCGTCTATTATACCGATGCTGCCCACTATGCTCTTGCGATCAGAAATAAAGAAAGACAAGTGTCGGTGGTGGCGGACGATCAGGGTAACATCGTCACCTCCTGTAGCGTCCAAACCGAGGCTACGCTCACAGGGGAGACGTTGGCCATAGCACTCGCCATCAACCATATCGTCAGTCACACGAAAAGATCACCAAAACACGACCACTTCATCATTACAGACTCCCAAGACGCAGGTCAAGCCTACCTCAGGGGTCATATACCTCAGGAAGCCGATCGCGCTCTCACCAGCACACATAAGCTCCCCGCCATTCCAGATCCCTCAATACCACGCATCAGGCTGATTTGGACTCCTGCTCATGCCTCACTGTTGGCCAATGACCGCGCTCATGCGGCTGCCCGAGAGCTAACCTGCCGGGCACCTGGCAGTGAGGCGAGCAACCCATATCAAGCCTCCCAGAATTTGCCCAACACATACCGTGACACTCTAGACTTTTACAGACTAAGGCTCTTGCGATATCACCCTCCACCCAAATCCTTCTCCCGCAATGAAGCCGTATCCCTGAGATGGGTTCAAACCAACTCATATCCGAACCTCCTCCTTCTCAACAAGTTCTCCCCAACCTTATATCCCACCCCCTGTCCAGGCTGCGGTGCACCACCGACGACGTTCCACGTCACGATTGAGTGCCAAAAACTACCTAAGGATATCCCTGTTCTACAATCCCCCCAACCAACATATGCGCAGTGGGAGGCGATCCGCCGTCGCTCCTAGCCTCAGGTCTGGCTGGCCCTGATACGACGAGCACGAGCGGTAGCGACAGCCATTGGGGCCCTGGAGTGAGGGCCCCAACCACATAAATAATTTCACTTTACAATAAAGTTTCTTTTCTCTCTCTCTCTCTCTCTCTCTCTCTCTCTCTCAATGAACGCATCTGACCAAACGCGCGGCATACTCTTCGGCAGTCGAAACCTCATAGCTTGAACGTTGGCGTCTACGCGGCGTTGTCGCGGTTCGGGAGTCTTGTTAGCCCGCGCGTTTCTCGTGGCATCGGCATCAGCGTCGAGATGGCGCCGCCTCAGTGCAGGAGTTTCATTTGCATGTTCACGACATTTTCTCAGCCTGTCTGCTTCCAACTCCTCTCGTTTAGCCACGATGCCACGAGCAGTCGACGTGCGCTCAGGTTGTCGTTTCAACCGCAGTTGTGCGTTCCACTGAGCCCGGCGCTCCGAGTTAACCAACCCAGACGGGCCAGACTCCTCTTCCATGGTCCATCTCTGAAGAACAGCGAAACGACTTGTTTAGACTCGCTGCTTAGCCCGGCGCTCCGAGTTAACCAACCCAGACGGGCCAGACTCCTCTTCCATGGTCCATCTCTGAAGAACAGCGAAACGACTTGTTTAGACTCGCTGCTTAGCTATCTGTGAGACGAGGCGAACAGCGTACGGCGCTTTTCCCCACCGGCCGCCACTGCGGCAGAGCGCGGCTTCCTATTGGCCGCAGCTGTCGTGGCGCGCGCGCTCTGAGTGGCTGCACTGTGCGAGGCGGGAAGGCGTCATTGGCTGCAGGTGGTTACGCACCACCTGCGCGTGACGTACCTACTCGTTGCCTTGTCTCCATGGGCCGCGAGGGGCTGCTCTTGGCTCTTCGTGGTCGCGCATAGTGTTCCTGTATATGCAACCGCAGGAAGCAGACTTGCGCAGAACTTTTGCGGCGCCGCTCACATCGCTATTCGCTGAGCGCGATCACGTGGTGCAAAATGACGTCAAATAATCAACTGCATGCTCCGAAGCCAACTTTACGGAAACGGCGCCGACGTGTTTCTGTCAGTGCCATCAAAATTGCAATCAGCGGACCATCGAGCGTGCGTAGCAACGATCGGCTCCGGGTTGCAGGTACGGTATTTGAGGATACTAAGTTAATGACTTTGGTGAACTGCTACGAAGCAGGTCATTTTGACACTTGTATTCCAGTACGACGGGTTGCAGCGTGCCAAACTGCGCAAATCACACGGAAGGTGGCAAAGGTTCTTATACGCGGTGCCGTGCGGACGGACGAGACCGGCGGTCTCCGAAAGGGATCAGGATATGCGTGGTCCGTTCGTCTTGTTTACAGAGGTGAGTTCGGTTTGTTTACACTAAAGCAGCATTTATCTCGAGTAACACTCCTGTACACGCTGAAATACGCACGCCTGGCATGACAGGTTGTTCACTTGTGCAATTTTTGGTGCATATGCGCAGCGCGACAAAGACGCGATATAAAGGACGACACGTCTGTGTCACGCTGCACATATACGCGTACGCCAAGAATGCTAACTTACAACTCGCTCAATTCGCTTTGTTGCTTGTACGATTGTTCTAATTATGCGGCTCCAGAAAAGTGTGTTGAGAACAGAGCAAATTCTAGCAGGTACAATTTGCCCGCTGCACCCTGGCTTTTCCCGGCACCGTTTTTTTTTTTTTTTTTGTCGGCGTTCTGATTTTTCATGTAAAGTCGATTGACGTGCTGGTTTTCATAGTTTTTTAGTAAGCGAAAACACCATGTGCTCCCGCTTATGAGACAGCTGCGATAGCTTCAGCATTTACCGCCCGCAATATGTTGCTTGTTCGATCAGCCTTAGTCGACGTGTGGAACGTGAAATTATTTTTGTACGCTTAATAAGCGCTGTGTTATAGTAAATTAACCTGAGTAGTATGAAGAGATAAAGAAAAAAAATGTGCTGTCATATTACAGTCTGCAATGTGTCAATAATTACTTTGCCGGTTTATCATGTTATGTGATTAGTCCAATAAAAATAACCTGTTGATACTCTCAATAACTTGTTGCCTTTCCAGTGGCTTCGAATTCTGCCCCCCAAGGCTCCAAGAACCATGCACTCATCCCCTGCTGCCACCAGCCATTGCTCGTCAATTCCCTTGTACAAAATAAATTTGATCTAGAAGCTCGTGCATGTGGAATGTTTTTCCACTTGCAGATTTGCTGCTACGAAGCAGCTGTTAAGTTTGCGGTATGAATCGTAAAAGTAAGCTTTGCATAAGATGTGCGCATGTGAACACTTGAAATACGTTTAAATTTACGTGTGTGCACCGCGTATATCGAAAACGTGCAGCTGCTTTGAACGACGTTTAGTGATGAACGGCGGTAAACGCTCCCTGACATAATTGCAGGCACGATAGTTTTGTTGGCGACATTCATTAGTCGTCTCGTTTCGGCAGCCAAAATGTGCTCACATAATTGTCTACCACACGTGTGTCATGTTTTCTTTAAACACCCTTTAAAACATTTTTGTTGTAAGGTGCTGCAGCTTTTTGGTGCAGCTTTTTGTTGCAAGGTGCTGCGCGTTTGCACGCGAACTTTTGAGCTGTTCGATCCACGGCCCTAGTCATGATTTTATTTCGAGGGGTCGAGGGGGGTCCTATTTTTTATATGTACATTCGTGCGTGTGTTTGTATATGTGCTTGAATATATGTACACACAACAAACTAAAAATTTTGGGGGGATGACACCTCTCCGGCTACGCCAATCATTCGAGCTTAGCCTGAATTAAAACGTGTCATCTTGCTCAGCGCTTGCGTTCAGTTACCGCATGTAGCTCGCAACCACCAGACAACAAAGAAAATGAAACACCGCGCGGCATTTACCTCCTGCGTGCGCGAGGAGTGGCTCCACTGCAGAGCTGGATCATACACCGGACCTATGCGCAACTTTGCTCCCTGCGGGAGCTTATACAGGGACACTAGTCGCGCAGCGCACGGGCTGACACACAACGGCTTTTTGCCGGATAGGAAGCCCTAGCGCTAGCGCACTGAAGGTGAACCAGCGGTGAGTTGAAGTGCGTCTTTCAACAATGAGGAAGCCCAGACTGATCAAAAAGTGAACCGTTAGATAAATCGCAGATATAGTGGTGTGTCGCCTGACATCACAAAGTAAATGAAGACACAGCAGAACTTGTTGTTACGGCAAAGTAGAGAAACAAGACCTTTATAACCAAATATTCTCGAGATCAAAGGGACAAGCGCTAAACACAATATTGAGAGCGACAGAGTTGTCGCTTGGTTGCTTCGTTCTTGTTGCCGCCATGGCAGCTTTGCGAGATTCGCGCCGTCAAAGTGAATTCCATTTGGGGTATCGCACAGCATACCGCGATCGCTGTAGGAAAAAAAAAATAGCATCTGTGCTCAGGGCTTATCTGCGTGCTTGTCTTGTAGATTTTTTTGTTTTTGCAGCAAGGTTATCCAATATCATCCCTTTTGTTGTTTTTTTTATTCTTATCTTTTTTTTTTTGCTGGTGAGCACATGAACTTTTCCTCCTGTCTATAGGGGCAAGGGTGAGCGTGATTCCTTCACAACTGTTTCGCATTTATTTATTTATTTATTCTCATCCTTATTATTGTGCGATAGCATTGTGTATATTGAAGCAACAGAAATACATAAATGCGGCATCCTCTCCTCCATTCGTTTCTTTTTGTTCAAGTGCAACTTCGGTTATCTCCACTGACAGCGTACATGAAAAGAAAAAAAATTAGGATAGACGGCAACGACAGTACAGTCACCATTTTGCTTTGTTTACCGCCGTTTGGTAGAACACAGGAAAAGGAGCAGCCGACTTTTCTGCACTCTCTTTTATATCATTTTTTGTTTTATTGTAAAATCTTGCTTTCGTGTCGCTTGGTGGAAACAGAAAAGTTGGCACATAGCAATCTCGGCGCACGGGAAGCTGTAGTGTGATGCGTGGATCACTGACAACGATAGGCATGCATTGTTCATTGAAGAACCGACGCTCCTTCCAGTCAATACTGACTAGCTTAGCCTCATCTCCATCTACAGCACAAGATAAAGGGATAAGGCAAGGGTGACAAAGGAACAGAAGACCTCTCGTCCTTGTCTCGCGCTTCTCTTCAATATAAGCCCTCACCGACACATTCGACATTCCCTCCTTGTCCAACCACAGTGCTTTAATATTGAAGTTCAATCTAGCTTGCTGCATGCAAGTGAAGCAAGTTCGCACAGTAGGATGCGATACCTGAAGGGAGGGAAAAAGAAACCTAGAACAAGCTTTTAGGCTAAAACTAAATTTATATGCGTTGACAGAGAAGCGTTCAGCTACAGTGAGGTGAAAAAGCCGGAAAGAGAAAATTGAAGTCGGCTACACGTGCAAAAGGTTCGCGTCATTTCGTACCAACATTTCCGTCAATAGCGTAACGTTTGCATAACGTTACTGTTACTTTTTTTTCTCTTCTTTATTTTTTTTTGGGGGGGGGAGGGTATTAATTAGGCTAACAAGTAACTACTGAAGAATACAGAGAGAAAGAAGATAACCTGCCTTTATGTACATGGTATCGACAAATGAAAAGTGAATGGAAGTGGAAGATAAATGCAGCTCGCTGCATGTGGGTTCCAAACCCGCAACGTCAGCAAGACATGCATGCGGTGCTGTTACATTCAAGCTATAATGAGAGTTCTTTTCCTCTAAATCATTGCACTTTCTTTCTCGGGTATTTGTGCACCCTTTTGAGCAACGTAGTCTCGTAACCAATTTATATTTAAGCCGTCCTACCACTGTGTGCCGCGATCACAAAAGTTTTGTTACGGTTGTTGATAGAATTCGCTACAGGAAAGTGTTGAGCTAGCCTAGTCGGTTCGTCTTTATGTGTTCAACGCATGTTTTCGACAAAGAACACTTTGAGCATGAGCACACCTTTTGTGGTTTAAGCAGAGAACACAGACAGAGGAAGAAAAAGAGATTGTTGGTATTTCTGTGTGACGTTGTTAGCGCTAGAGACAACATTTTGAAGGAGCTTTTTTTAGCCGTCCTGGATATTTTGCTGCAGTTAATGTCTAGTTCATGAACGCTTTTCAGTGTTCAGCAATTGTTACGTTGCTTCGTCTTTCTTTCTATCACCTTTCGTGCTGGCAACTTGAATCACAAGCATCTGGTGCAAGATAACGGCAACAAAACACCTGCGCCAAATCGAACTAACGGCAGCGTTCTTATAGCGCTGTTAGTTCGAGCAAGTGGTTTACATGCAACTGACGCCCAAGCGTTCTATTTGATCCTGTTAGTCTGATGGAACGAGTTGAAAGAACAATGCTAACGTTGAAATCTATGGAACCTAAGCAGCGTGTCTACCAAACAAGAAATGTTTTAACTTGATTGTTCAGCACTTTCATTGGATTGCTGGGCGTATACTATGCGCAGTCGAGAAGAAATTATTGTCGATGTGATTAGGTATTCTTCGCTTCTTCTTACTGAAATTTCATTATGTGTTAACATTATGCCGCAACAATGTATAAATACTGACTACACTTCACGATGCACTTATGCTGGTTACCTGGAAGGACCTTAGTAACTAGCCACCTGTCCTAACTTGACTGGACCTTAGGTCATATGTTTAAATCTCGCCTAATATGTTTTCACAAAGAAGTACCAGCATGGGATGTGCAGGTATTTTTGACGGTCTTATTTAATCTGGAAAAAATAATATGCTTTACAGATCACTTCCCTTTTATATTTTGTCCCTCGTCCATACGGCTGATGTTTAAATGTTACTAAGATGAAGGTATCGCTAAAGCGGTCCTCTTTTCAGTGGATGGTTTCATTAGGTAACTACAGCCTTATTAAGCATACACTTTTAATAATTGAGCAAAGCTCTTTGAGGATATAAATTTTGCTTTCTTAAATACCTTGACGTAGGAAATCGATACAAAATAAATGCCGTTACCATACGCACGACAATTTTCATGTTTTCTTTTTCTTTGCTGTAAGACAGGATGTAAGCATGCCCAGTCACAAACCGTGCGCCGCATCTCTCTTATTTCAATTTTGTGCACTTGTGCACTTCGTTCATTACACTCTGTCATTTATTGTACCCTTCTTTGTAACCATTCCATCGCCACTCAAACCAGGAGAAAGGAAACCTCAGGAATGCAGTATACCGGGAAAACCCAAACGTACTTCTGACGAAACACATTTCCTCCGAGACCGGATATGGCGCAAAAATCTCGCTGTTCTTTCCGCAGAGCCCAATACGGACTGTCCCGCTTCGAATAAGAGCGTACCAACTTCTTCCTGCTTACTTCAGCGTACTTGCACACGAGTAACTACTGCTTGTACTGTCCTGTCCAGATGCTTGCGAGCGTCAAGTAGGTCAGACACCGACATCCACGGTGATTCAGTGGGCAGAGTCGTCGGGGGGCGTCGAACTCGGTGCTGAGGCCAAAAGAAGGGGACAGCGATAATCGCAAAAAAGAGGAGAACAAATAGGAAGCGATGTCCTCCCACATGCGAGGCTGCGACGGCTAGGCGTCATGACCCGTCCACGAACGTGCCTACGTGCTTATGTTGTACACGCCCGCAGAACAGTGAGGACAAAGAGCACAAGGATGGTAAGACTTTGATATACCTGCAGTGATAAAGGAGGCGTGGCTAGAGCGAAAATTGACGCAGTGGACTCAGCACTATGGCACTTTTGTACAGGGTAGCCCTTGATATTTGCTTTTATTTTCCCTATGTATCGTCTCGCTTCGGCCGGGTAGAGACGTTTTAGCAGCCGCCCAGCACGTGACCCGACTCCGCGGAACCAGCGCTTTGAACGTGAGGCGCGTTCGACACTGCAATAGGGCAGCGATGTCGTTTCTACACGTCTCTGCCGTTTGTTCGGGCACTGTGCAGTTAGAATGTACACTTCCTGTTCTGCCTCTTTTGTTTTGTTCACTTGTGACTGCTGGAGCGCGCTGGAGGAAATGAGGGCGTCCCGCGCTGGGGAACCCGCCTATCGCTGCTTATTTCAGGATGGACAGAACTATTGTGCAGAAAACAGCTGTTAATTCTCACGGAGTGTGCCTGTTCATCTGCGGCAGCCTCATGTCGCAGTGTGTCGGTGGAGACGCGCCGCCAGACACGGCAACACCAGGAGGCGGCGCGCCGCTTAGCATGATTTGGTCACGTGTACGTGGCACACAAAGCCGTTGTCGTTGTTCTCGGCGTCGTCGTTTCGGGGTGGTCGCGTGGTCGTCGCTGAAACTTCCATCGTGCCACCGTCGTCATGCTAGCAGCGTTGTCCCCATGCCGTCATTACCGTCGTGCCGTCGTCCTTGTATCCCTCGAAATAAGTGTTATTTTATACCACCCCCACGTTTAAAAACAAAAAATTCCTTAAGACAACGCTATGCTCTGAAGCATTAAAGCAAGCAAGATTGTGCTTTTTACAAGCGTGACAGCACTTCGCGACACTGTAGGCCAGCATTAGTGAAGCAATGAGAGCAAGTGGCTGAAAGAGTAGCCGTTGGTTGGCAAGTGAAGCGGTCATGTATCTCTGACATAACAACAAGCGAGAATAACAAGGAAAATCGAAAACTCGGAAGTCTTTCTTTCTTTCTTTCTTTTTTCTTGTTTTATGTTAAGGGGGTAAGGTGTTGTCAAGGGGCCTAACAACAAGCGTGCCTTATAGGTTGTAAGATATTCTACCGTGCCACTTTTGGAGCTCTCTTGCGTGTTTTTCTCGTCGTGTATATTCTCCGATTCTTTCAGGCTCGCTACACCGGGCTAAGCCTAGTTAACCTCTCTGCCTTTTCCTTATGACTCTCTCTCTCTCTTTCTCTCTCTCCCTCTCTCTCCCTCTTTCAGGTTCATTAAATATGTTCTAGCATAGTCGAAAACATATATCTCTTTTGCGCCAGTTAAGAATTAGGATTCTTCAGACTCAAACACGAACGTTTCCCTTGAATGTGATCTAGCAGCACTACTACTCTCAATGTGCTGATACTTATCGTGTGGCTGCTCTCCCTTCCATTCATCAGACACGTAGGGCCTCGGAAGCGCGCACGCTCGTGTATACGCCTACCGAGATGCCTATCCCGTGCTATGTGTGGTAGGGCCTTGAAGCAGCTGACAAGCGTATATCCTGTCTTAACTTCCTACCGAAGTGAATTAGTGCAATTTCGCTGTACGCCAAGTAAAGCAAATTCAGTCTTCTAGAAGGTAACGTGCGTCTGCGGTTACCCGTCCAGATAGTACTTGCCGCCGTAGATGTAGCATAGGAAGTTTAAAATTTGGAACGGCGCAATGCCAAGCCGATTCAAGCAATAAGGAGTTATATTGCAGTCCAGACGTCCAAGTTTCTGAACTGTACGTGGTGGGTCAACTAGAACATTGAAACATATTCGTGCTGACAGCTTCAATGCGAGTTTTTCTCATTAAGAAAGACAAATGATGGAGGAATGAACATGGTGCGACTACAGCGTTCTAACCTTACGTTTTTATTGCTTTTCAAGATCATCATTCCTGCTATTATGAAAACGTGGTGGTTCAGAGGGCTTAACGTCCCGGAGATACACGGGCTATTATTTTCCGCACCAAGTGTACCCGCGGCATTGTTCAGGGCAGCATAACCATTAAGCTACCGCGGCATGTCATACTGATTTCTATTTCAGACCGGTAAAACCAAGTCCCGCTTATCACATCACATCACTCTTTGTGTCTTCTTGCCTTTTACGTCGACAGCTAATGCAAGTGACACTGTGCGAGGAGATTCGGCTTTCTGGGACGCCCGTTTTGAATAATTTCGCACTCGCCGACAGTCTTTGCTATGTTGCATTTACATATACATTAAGCATCCTTACATGAGGTAGATGTTGTCGCTAATGACAACTATATATATATATATATATATATATATATATATATATATATATATATATATATATACAGGGCGCCGCGTGACAGGCCGCTCAAGCCACTTTGCGTGTATTCGTGGGCTTCTTTCACACTCGGAAAAACACTTACATTGTACCCCGTATTGAGCAACACAAAGCTATATTGGGAGTTTTTCATGTTGCTCGACAATTTGCTCACTCACACTTCTCATCTAATTAAAATATTTGAGAAATTTCTTAATTAATGAAGAATAATTATGTATTTCGGTGGAATGCAAATAATAGTCTGCTCTAAGCGACGGCAAACATTCCATTGGTTCGGTACAGCTACGTGGTATTTGCATATTTTTAAAGCTTGGTTCATGATAGTTGGGACACCCCGCATATTATATATATATATATATATATATATATATATATATATATATATATATATATATATATATATATATATATATATATATTATCTGTACATGGGGATATAGCCGAAAATTTGGCTGTGCAAATGCCAAGCACACAAAAACTAAGTTTTATGGCCGTAACTTTCCAACAGGTTCAACAGTTTGTAAACATGAACTATGGCTCTCAACAGCTGGTAATAAGCAAGGAAGAAAGCTAAAAATTAAATGCGGGGTGCATCCGCTACATCTCAGTTTCAAAGCGGTTACTCGAATTCTATAAATCCGTCCATCCATCCATTCGTCCGCCCGTCCGTCCACCCAATAGCCAAGGAGTTCTAGAATAGTTCAGGTGCCTGCAGCGCTGAATAAAGTGTGATGCGAGGCAATTTGCAAGGGGGGGGGGGGGGGGGCAGTGGAATCTGCAATGCAGATTCGACTGAAGCTAGACAGTAGCATACAGAGAAAACGAAAGCATCAGACATAATGGCAAAATTAAGTTTTGGAGTGTAATAGTGCTGTACATAAGAAAAAGAGTAGCCGCATGGATATCAGCCGGCAAACGGAAAGACAACCCAATTTTGGGTTGTCGATTGGCTATAGGGCCGCTGACCAGGAAGATTACGGGGAGTATACCACAGCGACAATAGTAGAGATCGGAGGGAGAGGCACAGGGCCTCAAATACGCCATTGACTGAGGCTTGCCTGAGCGATCCCAAGTCGGCGTTTCGACTGTATGTTCCACATTGTGTAGGGACAATGGTTGAGAGACAAATTGCAACTTAACCCAATTGTCGGGAACAATACGAACATTCAGTTGGATAGACTGGTCGTCGCCACGCTTGTTAGAAGGAGAGTTTAAGCCGCCGTCCAGTTGACACGGGCTGTTTTAAAAAGTACCCTCGAACAAAGCAACACTACGTCAAGTTAACATTTTGTAACCTACCACAAACAGTCGGAAGCATATTTGGCGGCAATCGGCTTCCTGGGCCGGTTTTTCGAAGCAGAGTCGCATCAGCTAGCGAGGACATTAACCTGTCCGCACCAATTACCAACCGTGCCGTAATGACTAGGCGAAGCGCTCAATAGTGTATACCGAGAGCTCTGCGTGTGAAAAGGCGCCTCCGTGGAGAGTTGTCGCGCTGTCCAGTGCGGTCGAGAGAAAGCTCGGATTGCCTCGAGGCATTGGAGTGGGTTCGGCGTTATCATGTTTATTTATTTATTTATTTATTTATTTATTTATTTTCAGGGTGTCGATACATTACAGAGGAAAGGAGCACGCATATCAACACAAAACAGGATAACTAACAGATAAAATACGGCAATATGGAATTTGTTACACATTAAAGAAAAAAGAACAAACAAAAGATAACCATTCATACATTATTTTTACAGTAGAATTGATAGCGCATTTATAAAAGCAGTTGTATCAGTTATGTTCTTTATGGAAGCGGATAATTTATTCCAGCTCCTTGCGGTTCTGAGAAGTGATTGTGAGCCGGTAGTCATTGAAAATAATGGTATGCAGTGAAAACACGCCAAGTGCCTCGAGCCGCCAGTTGCACGCCATCGTACATTCGCGGGCTTCTTTCCCGTTCGGTAAAACCACTTTTATGTACCACCTAATGAGCAAGAGAAAGCTGTATCGGAAATTCTTCATGTCGCTCTACAATTTTCTCATTGACACTTTTCATCTTCTTATAATATTCGAGAAGTTGATTAATTATTTAGACAAATTATGTAATTAGGAGGAATGTAAGAAGTTATCTGAGTATCTCCAAGCGACGACAAACCACTTTACTTTCGTTCTGTGGAGCTACGTGGCATTTTCAATATCTTTTTGAAATCTTGTTGCATGATCGTTTGGGCACCCTGTATACCCTACTCAGTTCCCGATTCCCGACACCGCGAACAGCCTTTTTACAAAATTTACAGAAATACGCTTTCAAAGCTTATAGTTGCTCCTAATTGTGATATTAACCGCTAAAGAAACAGAGATACAAGACTATGTGTTGAAGAGTCAATCAAGACGAATCATCTAAGAAATTATTCACACAACATTGAGTCCCAAAGCCGTTTCAACTTACTTTCACTTCAAGCACAACTACTCGTCTATTTAATTATTTATTTATATCACACTTGAGTACGCAACCGGTGGTTGAGTTGAAGGCTGCAGTTAATATTAGCTGCAAGAAGGTGACCTTAAACTAGGACACAAAGAAAACCACACACCACAGGACAAGCGCTCACTGGCGACTGTGACTTACCGCCAGCTCGCGCTTGTCCTGCGGTGCGTGTTTTTTCCTTGTTTCAATCACGCTGTTTCAGCCTATATAGAAGATGCAACATCTAGCCCTCACCAGTATGTTATTATTCCAGTGCAATTTTGTACTGCAGTCCACTGGGGTTGGCCTCCCGTGCACGGTAACGTAGGGGGCCTTAATACGCACGCCTACACCCTGCTAGGGCACGTCTGTGAAGCGACGGCGCATGCTGGCGGCCTCTTTGGGAAGCCTGCACAGGTGGCTTCCTGCTCGAAACGACGCTGGACGCTATTACGACGCTACCACACGCAATATACAAACAGTGTGAGCCCTCCAAAAGACAAGCAAGATGGCGCAGAGGCACGTAACAATACGGGGCACACAAAAAACGAAGACAAAGAAACGTCCCCAATCAGGTGCTCTAGAAGCACTTCGCGCCACGGAAGGATATTGAATCCCAGGGCAGATTTGCCAGCTCCGGGACAGCGTCGTTATTGGCATTCGGCCAGTTGACGCCTACCGCTCCGAAACAAAAGAAGAGCTAGGACCAAAGAATAACGAACTCCAGATATGAAGGAAGTTACTCTGCAAGTCCGCAAAAACAGACTAATGCCTTCTCAGAGGATGCAAAGAAAGGATCGAGGCGACAAGAAGTTGCAAATATGCGGATAGGTCTGTGTGTGCATCGGATGTCCATGCGGAAGAGGAAGCCAGGTCGCCACTGCGGAGCTAGCGCCTCGTTGAGCGGAAAGCAAACCGGCGTGAGCACCCGGTGGTATCAACGCAAAATTCAGACTTCCGCTTCTGCCATCGCGATCGTATAGATGAACAGAATTTATGAATTTTCGAGTGAGAAAATATAGTGCGGCACTGAAGTCTATGAGCAAGGAATGTAGCTTATTATTATTATTATCATTTTTTTGCCTGTTATCTTCTAGCGGATTTGCAGGTTGATTATGTTTAAGCCTTTTAGACTTGTTCCTCGACAAGATTAGTTTTTACTTCTGCCATAGGAATGGAGATATGCCGCGAAAGATTGTGCGCATTTGAGACGAATAAATTACTGGGGTGAATATTACACCAACTCTGCCGGTGCATTGGCACGTCTTTCTTCCGGCATATACCTTCGAGGTTATTTCGTACGACAGAATTCTGCGTTCAGTGCACGGATCGGAAAAATAGAACACCAGGAAGAAAAACGTTGCGTTGCTTGGCCATATGTTTTTCTTAAGTTGCATGACAGTTTCATCCTCGGTGTTAAATTCCTCCTACGAAAACCTCTTGTGCTTAGTTTTGATCATGAGCCCTTTCGGTAACTGTAAATAACGCTAATTTCTCTTGAAGTTCAATTATTTCTATCGTAAAACATAGCTCCTAGAAAATTAGATGAGTGATACAGGTCTGAGTCGTGTGGAGGCATACTGCTCCTTGTTTATCAAAACGAAAAAAAAAAAAGAAAAATGAAAGACATTGAGTAATTGAGAGCCAATTTTACAGCTTGTTTATCGAAAGGGGAAAAAAAGAGAAATGAAAGACATTGAGTAATTGAGAGCCGATTTTACAATGTCACCTCAAAACAAAAGGGCAGACCGACGGACTGATGGTTGTAAGACCGTTTTACGTTTTTAATACGAAAGTGTTTTATGCCGGGTTCACCATCAACTTCTTGTAACGGATGCGACGTCCCAGCGCACGCGTTAAATGGATGGCGCCGCCACCTAGGAGCGATGAAGCGAAATACGGCATCTTGACAGTCGCGAGCTCTGACAGTGAGCGCTTCGGTATATATATCCTCAGAGCAGCGGAGGCTTCAGCGCGGCGTAGCCTGGTGTAGATAGTGTAGGCCTTCTGCTGAGATGGCGACGCAGTTTCTGGACATAGCTTTGCTTTTGCACCCGATTAGCGTGTGACGCCTCGTCGCCCATGGAGTGCAGCTTCAACATGCATCAGCAGTGCTTGCACGCCTCCTACAGCTTCGCTCGCGATGGCACCAAATAAGGAAGATGCTGCACTAAGCGGCAAAGAAAGGCAACAACGTCGGCGTGTGAATCTCGCTTTGGTCAGGCGACATCCAAGCCAGCGTGAAGCAGAACTTCTTCGGGCGTTCGCGGCGCACTCTGCGAACTCTACCACTCGCAGTACTGACGCATTCCTGACGCGAGCAGTTCATAAAACCCTTATGAATTTTTTTTTTGTTTGTTTCAACACGCAAGTGAGCGTGTTGAAACATTTGGTGCGTTTCGATTTTGCATCACCGAGGCGCAGTTATAACACAGGCGAGAGATAGCACGGAGAACGAACGCGCGCATAGTGCAAGAAACCAGAGAAGTGCTTCCGCAACAACAGGGAGAATCTTCTGAAGAGGATGCATTGGAAAGAACGTGGAACGTGAGCGTGTCGGCGAGCAAATTATGCGAGAAGGAAAGCACTACAGCAACATTTCTTTTATTTCCGGAACTCGAGATTTCTAGTAAGAAATGAGTTTACTATGGAGATCGCTATATATTGTGCGCATGGTATTCATTGTAATTGCTTATCTCTTAAAATAAGGCAGTATAGGCTGCATGAGTAGTGATTACAAAGAATGCTAAGCACAACATGACAATTCCCCAGTGCGGAGTTACTGCCCTAATTTTTTCTAACACAGAATTTAAGATCACTATCTAAGCATTCTTTTTGTTTGATTTGTTTGGACAATTGATTCTCTTTATTTTTGTCGCTCAAATAAAAATTTTCTCTTCACCTTTATTGATACTATACTCCTCCCTGTAAGGTAGTCATGCTTCTGCGTGAGGGTGGAGCCTCTACATTAAATGTTGTTTCGAGCATTTCTTTACTCTCGCTAAGCCAACAAACTCTGCGTGCCAACAGGAAAAAGGGAGAAAAGGATAGTGCAAGACAGAGGAATGCATGATATCGAATGACCGCGGGTGAATACATCAAAAACAAGTGAAGCAATTTTCAGTCTTGGAACGCAGGCTTTTTTGATCCACCCGCCAAGCAATGCCTAAGATTCCTGCAAAGTGCAAGGGGTCTCTGCTTCCCCTTCTTTTTTAAATTTTTACAGTGATGCTGTTAAGGGTTAGGTTCCCCAGGATCGTGTCCCTGTGTTAACACAAGTATATCATCATAATCATCATCATCATCATCATCATCACGTTTGGCTCCAGCGTCGTCGTCCCCTTCCACAGGTGGCTCGTTGGCGCCCCTCGGCGCTGCCGCGAGAACCCGCTCGTGCCAGTGCTCCCGCGCTCGTCTTCGCCGGTATTAATCTATTAATTAATTAAACAATTAAAGAAGGATGAGATTAAGAAGCTAAATAGGGAGTCAAGTATTAATCAATAAACATGTTGTTAATAATTAATTAATCATTAATTAATTAATTAATTAATTAAGAGCCGCAACACCATGCTCAATTTTGCATCGAAGCGGTTAAGGGCACGTTTCCACAGGATCGTGTCCGTGCGTAACACAAAACTACCCATACGTAGCCGATCCCGAAGGTAGTGCAATGCGGGACCGATCCGCGGCGAAGGTGGAGTTCGCCATTAAGGGGCCCACATATATAGCTTCGCTGGTCATCCTTCTTCACAGAGTGGAAGGGCACAGAGTTTGCTTTTTACTTGTGCGCAAATTCCGCAAACACGTTACCGGATGCTTAAAAGCTCAACGTGTGACTAGGACTGGCCAACATAATATATAACTGGATATGCCCTTGCCCGACGTTGCTTCTTTTACTTTTGATTACTTTTCATATTTACAGCATTTCCATAAGCGTCGATGTATGCATTAAAGCCAGTATGTTAGGGCAGTGCACGCATTCTTGCGCGTTTCACCATTTAAGACAGACTGTCTCGAAATATATTTAGTCACTCTGTGCATTGGCCTTGTGTCACTAGCGCCTGCTTCTGCGTCGAACAGAAATGCGAATACTCTTTTCTCTAAAGGGTGGTTAAATAAATCTCGAAATCAACAGGGTCGACGAATGCCTAGTTGGGGGATAGGTTGCAACCACAGAGGCACAGAAGACTTGACAGCGCTTTGGTGTCCGCCTTTACTGCGTTTGCGTCGCTGTAGCTTTTTAATCGAGCACTATTTTCGTGTCAAGCACTGCGGCCATCGAGAACAAAACATATCCTACGGTCCCGGGATATGCGTAAAAATGTAAGAACATTCGCTCTTCTACGTGGCGATATCTACGCACTCTGCACCACCCGGTTACATGACAACAAATATTATACGACAAAGTTGCCAATAAAAAGCTCAATCACAACTTCTGGGGAATATGCACCCTCTCGACCCTTTGTCCCACGAATAAGCACGGGGCAAAACTGATGCTAAACCTGATCCTAGGGGCCAATTTTCTTACAGGGAACAAAGCGTAAAACATTGACATTTCATCAAAGACTTTATATATTCCTCCATAACAATTCAAATTCAGAAGGTGTTGCCCATGGGACCTGCTCGGCACATTCCGGTATCATGGTTGCCGCGTTGGCTCAAAAACTCGCGTGGGCGAAATATCTCATTCGTCCTTCTGTAAGTTCCATCTCTTCGTGTAAACACTCGGCTCGTTCTGTCATGCTATTGTTCTTTCCTTTCGTCTCGCTGTCACGTATCGCTGGCAGTACTCGCTGCCCGTAGTATTTGTCAAAGACGTAACGAATACGGAACTGGGGGCAGCCACATCCGCACAGCCCACCTTTCATGAGCACGCGCTTTCTCCAGTGCGTTGATGTCATGCGGCGAAAGGAAGGAAGACTTGGAAAACTTCTCCAGAAGTGCAAAACGTAAAAAAAAAGCAAATGGTCATAGTGAACTGGGGTTTTCTTCGCTTGCCATTTTCAGTTGCAAATTGCGAAGCAGTAGCGTCTATGACGCGCTCTCCGTATTCGCCGCACGTACGGTTCGTGCTCCGCAAACTGCATGAGGGACCTATTTGACTCTACCGTGTAATATTTCAGTTGCTATTCTGCATCTCTGCGCGTTTTTGTGAACTTTAGTACCATAGTGGAAACTCATTTGAAACAAAAGATAGAGCAGGGAGGGCCGAAAGCTCCTTAATTAGCTCCCATGGTATCTGTATCTATACTGCAGTAAAACACGTTGTGGGGCTAGTTGGTGCATAGCTTTCAATAGATTAAGCGCCAAAAGTGACGGCACACAAGAAGAAATACAGACAGGACAAGGCGCTACTTGTAACTGTTTATCGAAATGACAGGTGGCTGATTATATAGCCATGAGGAGAGGGGAACGAAAAAAGGAGGGACACTACATATGTGAATGCGCACGTGCGAGAACACTGAAGATAAAGGGAATCACGCTTAATCTAAATCTAAAACTTATCTAAAAACATACTTTCATTCGAGTATATATTCGAAGACGGGGTACTGATACAGTTGTCCCCTCTTTTCTTAATCTCGTTGGCCTCCAACAATTCCCGCGCAACAGAATCTTTACTTTTATACATGATTGTCGTATCATGAAGCCTCGCTTCACATACCCGTTCATCCTCATTTCCGAAGGCCTTGCAATGAAGCGGCAAGTTTGAACCATATCCATTTTTCAATGATAGCTTATGCTCCCGCAGGCGTTCATTAATACATCGCCCAGTTTGGCCGATATACTCTTTTCCACACTTCAGTGGTATGTGGTATACTACCCCTTCTTCACACTTAACGAAGGGGTTCGTATGTTTAATAGAACACCCTACTTTTTTGGAGTCATCCGGACCAATCAGGCGGCACAAAGTAGCAAGTTTTCGCGGCGCGGAAAAAACCACAGGAATTTTGTATTTCACGGCGACATGTTTCAGATTATGCGCCACTTTATGAGAATATGGTATCACCACCGCTTTACCTTTCTTTTCGACTGTTAGACCTTCTTCACTTCTTTTTCTTTCCTTTTTGAGTTTTTTCAATAACACCTCTGAAACTGCGCTTAAAGCCAAGCAAGGAAAGCCAGCCTTCCTCAACTTCAAAATCTGGTCGTCAAAGCTTGCTTGTGCCTTATGACAGCATGATTTTTTCAGTGCGGATTCTAGGCACATAGTGGCAATTGCTCGTTTAACAGTCTTGGAGTGTGTAGACTCATACGGCAACACCTCTTTGCGGGCACGGGGTCGGTACATCCAGCAGGAGCCTTCGTCAGTAAGGGTTATGTCAAGATCTAAAAACTGCACGTTGTTATCCTTGGCTAGTTCGAAAGTAAAATCTAAGCCTTTTCCTTGCTGTTTAAAATCAGTTAAAATGCCCTGCACAGTATGCGAGTAAGTCAAGGGAGATCGTTCCGTCAGTAAAATTAAAAAATCGTCAACATACCTAAAAACCTTGAGCACATTGCCTCCGTCAAACACCTTCGATAGCGCTCTGTCGATGCCCGCAAGGAAAATGTTGCAAAGTACGGGAGCCACGCACGAGCCAATACAAATTCCTTTCCTTTGCACATAAAAGTGGCCTTGAAAACACACAGCTGTTGAGCACAAATAAAACTCCAAGAGTGCCATGAATTTGCCGATTTTTTAATTTTACTGACGGAACGATCTCCCTTGACTTACTCGCAGACGGCAGATGGATGCGGACGAAAAAAAGAGTGTGTTGTGTGTGTGCGTGCGTGCGGCGTGCGCGCGCTTGTGTGCGTGTGCGTGCGTGTGTGTGTGTGTGTGTGTGTGTGTGCGTGCATGCGTGAGAGAGCGAGAGAGAGAGAGATGGGGCACGTCGCGCGAAATTGTCGTGGGCCTCCCCATTTGAGAACTCCTCACCGACGGCGCCGATGAGAACACGGAGTGGTGCCGAGTGACGTGATGCGCATTCTCCGCTTTCGTCTGTCGCGTAGATTGGCCTGATAACGGGCTGACGATAACCCACGAAAAACACATATAAAAAGAAAAGAACTCTCCTCTTTTCTGGAAGAAAACTGGAAAGAAATGGTTTCTAATCAATAGAAGGCTGTCATTAAGCACGTATGGTCAACTATTAAATTGAAAACCCTATGGGTATTTAGAAGAAATTCTCTATTTCTTCAGCTTAAGGGGCAAAAGAAGCACAAGAGTCTATTTACAGGAAGTAAATCAAAAATAAAATATTTTTCAGACCTTAATGTTCGAACTGAGTTGTTATCAGTGCTGGTATGCTAATTTAGTGTTTCCTTTATTAAGAGTAGATCATACTATATATATGCATCTCGATTTATAGGTACCTAAGCTGCTGATATGGCTAGCGTGATTCCTGTTAAGTAGTGTGATTAGCCTCCTGAGCATGTGCAGCAGTGTTTCTTGCACAAAAGTTTCAAGCATAATGCTTTGTGTTAAACTTTCTCATATTCGGCATTCGACTCAATATTCCGCTCTTTCTTTCTTGATTCGAAATCTACTATTCGGTATTCGCACACCCCTATACTTTATATTCCGTTGATCTCGATGATGCGTGATCCATGATCGACAATAAAGCTTCTTGCCGTTAATTTGGTGCATAGTTAAGTGCATGACGAACCTTTCTCCTTCTGATCTTTCAGCCCGCTTTTCGGCTTCCGTAATGCAGGGTATAGCCAAGCGGGCTCAGCCTAGTTTGCCTCCATGCCTTTTCTTTATCATTTCTCTCTCTCTCTCTCTCTCATATATATATATATATATATCAGTGGCGTAGCCAGAAATTTCGTTCGGGGGGGGCTCAAGTTGCAGCTCGGCCTCCTCCTCATGAGGAAGCATTAGCTCGAGTGCTCCTATCTAAATACATGTAAAAGGAAAATTCGTTTTTCTCGACAACCACAGCACCAAATTTGACGAATTTTGTTGCATTTAAAAGAAAAACTTAAAATCTAGTGACTGTTGGTTTCGAATTTTTGAGTTAGGTCATCAATTTTTTATCAACAATTGGCAAAATCGAAAATTTTCAAGAAACGAAACTATCAAGTTTACAACTCTCTAACTCAACAACGAAAAAGGTTAATTCAATTCTCTAAATTGCATCTGATAGTACATCTAAAGCGGACAAAATTGATATGTTACACATGAATATAAAAAAAATTAATAATATGGCAATACAGCTTTTGCAGAACCCTTGTACCCAACGTAACAAATTCACGTAACATGCAAAATGACTTATCGAATTTGTCCGCTTTGAATTATCTCATGGATGCCGTTTACAGAACCGCGATATCTATTGTTGATGCAAAGCTATGAATTTGTAAACTTCGTACTTCTATTTTTTTTAAAGGGTCGTATATTTGAAAATCTTTTTAACAAAATTCAGGCCCTAACTCGAAATTCCGCTTCCAGCAGTCGCTACAACTTAACTTTCTCTCTCAAATCCAACAAATTTGATTAAAATCTGTCCAGGGGTTATCTCAGAATAAAGGTTATCTGGGAGCTAAAGGTTGTTATTAAGGAGATAAAGGTTGTCCAGGGGTTATCTCAGAAAAACACGTTTTTCTGAGATAACCCCTGGACAACCTTTATCTCCTTAATAACAACCTTTAGCTCCCAGATAACCTTTAGCTCCTTAAGAGGAGCTAAAGCTTCCTCTTAAGCGGAAGCTTTAGCGCGGGTGCTCGTATCTAAATACATATAAAAGTGGAATTCCTTTTTCTCGGCAACCACTGCACCAAATTTGACGAGGTTTGTTGCATTTTAAAGAAAACTTTAGTTCTAGTGACGGCTGGTTCCGAATTTTTCATTTAGGTTGTCAATTCTTTATTGAAAATTGACCAAAATCGCACATTTTTCGGAAACGAAACTAGCAAGTTTAAAACTCTAACTCAACAATGAAAAATGATATCAAAATTTTGTGAATAGCACCTAATAGTACATCTACAGCGGACAAAATTGATTTGTTAAACTTGAATCTCAAAAAGAGATAAGTAATATGGAAATGCGGCTTTTGCAGAACACTTGTACACAACGTAACCAATTGATGTAAGATACAAATTTACAAGCCAAGTTTGTCCGCTTTGACTGTTATAATATATGCCGTTTACAGAGCCACGATATCTGTTCTTGATGCAGAGCTATTAGTTTGTAAACATCGTGCTTCTATATTTTCTAACTTTCGATTTTTTCAACATATGTTAAACAAGATTCAGGCGGTAAATCGCAATTCCGCTTCCAAGAGACACTAGAATTTAACTTTCTCAAATGCAACAAATTTAATTAAAAGCGATACAGGGGTTATCACAGAAAAGCATTCATGCTTTTTTCATTTATTTGAATAGGCCGCGTCGGACTTGGGCCCGAGCTAAAGCTTGCTCTTTGTCAACAATTTGTCAAGGGATCAAATACATGAATAACTGCACTGCCATTGCCAAAAATGCTGCAAACGAATTCTTGAACGCTACGCAATGTCAAAAAAGTAAAATATGTATTTTTTCATAAAAGAATATACTCGTATGTGCCAAAAATTGTGCCCAAAATAACTGATATCAATGCTCCATGTTTTTTGTCTATTTAATAAGTAAAGAAAATATCACACGAACTTTAGAACTATATCAGTTCGAAACCAGCAAAGCAGTGCATGTAGCTGATATGAAACATGTAAAGGCCATGAAATGAACAAGTTGAGGACAAATATGTTAATGAAACTGTCGTTCAAGAACCGCGTGTTTACGTTCTTGTACATATGCAACGACCAGTGAAAAATCTCAATGACGTCATTTTTCCAATGTATTACGCAGGATTAGCTGTCACCGGTCGAGTATCGTGAGTAATTGCACCGAAATTATAGTCGCAACAGAGAGCACGTATAAAAAACAGGAGTTCTGCAAAATAAGCGAGGGCGAGTCAAATGAAAGTGAGCCAATGCGAATATATGACAAGCGGGGTACTTCATTTAAAAGTAGTCTCCATGAGCATTTAGACAATTGTCCCATTGACTAGCGAGTCGCGTGATTCCTGTCTCACAAAACGTGTTGGGTTGCTGCTTCAAAAAGTCTGCAACCGACTCTTTCACGTCATCGTCCGACACGAATTTGGTTCCCTTTAGCTGTTTTTTTTCGGTTGGGCCATTATGTGGAAGTCGCGAGGCGACAAGGTGTGAGCTGTATGGCGGATGATGCAGCGTTTCCCACTTGAACTTTGCCACTTTTGTATTAACCATATCAGCGACGTGGGGACGGCCATTGTCGAGGAGCAAGATGACCTCCTTCGTCAATTTTTCACGTCGTTTGTTCTTGATTGCGACACGCAGCCGTTCCGGCCTTTGATACATTTGATAGCCTCTCAATATTTAGCAAATTCTATCAGTAATGGTCCCTGACGATCGGAAAAAAAAAGTCAACAACACCTTCCCGGCGGAAATGACGGCCTTTGCTTTCTTTGGGCGCGGTAAATTCGAATGTTTCCACTGTAAGTTTTGCCGTTGTGCTTCAGGCTCGTAGTAGTGGCACCATGATTCGTCCCCAATCACAATTGCAGACAAGAAGTCGTCACCCTCGTTGTATTACGGGGTCAGATGAGTCAAGGCAGCGCCGAACTGCTCCGCCTTCTGGCGGTGGTTCAAGATCTTGGGCATCCGTTTCGCACACAAGAGCCGATAACCGCGATGTTAATTAATTATGTGACTTCCGGTACATGGGCCTTGGCACAAAATCTAGCCTGAGTTCGCAATGTTAGCAGTGAAATGTCTTTTCGAGCGTGAAAAAGACATTCTAGACAAAATCCAGAACGATTTTCGGCGCCGGGGGTTGCTTTGGTCGGTGGTGCATGGACAGCACGAAAATATTTCGGGGGGGGCTGAAGCCCCATAAGCACCCCCCCTGGCTACGCCCCTGATATATATATATATATATATATATATATATATTTTATGAGAAGCCAACAAACACTGACACCAAAGACAACAAGGGGAAATTACTTGTGCTTAATAAATGGAATGAAGAAACCATAAATTAATGGAAATTACAGTGGATGTTTTTTCATCCACTGTAATATATATATATATATATATATATATATATATATATATATAGCCATATCATAAGAAGCCAACAAACATTGACACCACGGACAACAAGGGGAAATTACTTGTGGTTTAATAAATGAAATCAAGAAACGATAAATGAATGGAAATTAAAGTGGATGAAAAAACAGCTTGCCGCAGGTGGGAACCGAACCCACAACCTTCGCATTTCGCGTGCGATGCTCTACCAATTGAGCTACAGCGGCGCCGTTTCCCCATCCACATTCTTGGGTATTTATGTGCCCTAGTAGAACCCTGGGAGTGTTAGCCAGCGCCACCACTCACAGACCTTGACGGCGGACGTGGAACGTCCTTTTTGCCGCAGGCGTCACGAGAACGTGATCTTTTTGGGTGAAGGCAACTGGTCAGTAAACCCACACATGCTACCTGAAGGCATCAATGTTGCCGGATTCGAGACCCTCGTTATGTAATAAACGAGAAGAAAGGGGGTTAACCGAGGGGCCCGATTTTTATAAGCCATATCATAAAAAGCCAACAAACATTGACACCAAGGACAACAAGGGGAAATTACTTGTGGTTTAATAAATGAAATAAAGAAACGATAAATGAATGGAAATTAAAGTGGATGAAAAAACAGCTTGCCGCAGGTGGGAACCGAACCCACAACCTTCGCATTTCGCGTGCGATGCTCTACCAATTGAGCTACAGCGGCGCCGTTTCCCCATCCACATTCTTCTTTCCATAGCTCGTTGCGTCGTTCTCAATTTAAGTAGAACTCTTTTCGTAATCCTCCAGGTTTCTGCCCCGTACGTGAGTACTGGTAAGACACAACTGTTATAAACTTTTCTCATGAGGGATAATGGCAACCTGCTGTTCATGATCTGAGAATGCCTGCCAAACGCACCCCAGCCCATTCTTATTCTTCTGATTATTTCAGTCTCATGATCCGGATCCGCAGTCGCTACCTGTCCAAAGTGGATGTATGCCCTTACCACTTCCAGTGCCTCGCTACCTATCGTAAACTGCTGTTCCCTTCCGAGCCTGTTAAACATTACTTTAGTTTTCTGCAGATTAATTTTTAGACCCACCCTTCGGCTTTGCCTCTCCAGGTCAGTGAGCATGCATTGCAGTTGGTCCCCTGAGTTACTAAGCAAGGCAATATCATCAGCGAATCGCAAGTTACTAAGGTATTCTCCATTAACTTTTATCCCCATTTCTTGCCAATCCAGATCTCTGAATACCTCCTGTAAACACGCTGTGAATAGCATTCGAGAGATCGTACCTCCCTGCCTGACGCCTTTCTTTATTGGGATTTTGTTGCTTTCTTTATGGAGGACTACGGTGTCTGTGGAGCCGCTGTAGATATATTTCAGTATTTTTACATACGGCTCGTCTACACCCTGATTCCGCAATGCCTCCATGACTGCTGAGGTTTCGACTGAATCAAACGCTTTCTCGTAATCAATGAAAGCTATATATAAAGGTTGGTTATATTCCGCACACTTTTCTATCACCTGATTGATAGTGTGAATATGGTCTATTGTTGAGTAGCCTTTACGGAATCCTGCCTGGTCCTTTGGTTGACGGAAGTCTAAGGTGTTCCTGATTCTATTTGCAATTACCTTAGCAAACACTTTGTAGGCAACGGACAGTAAACTGATCGGTCTTGAATTTTTCAAGTCTTTGGCGTCCCCTTTCTTATGGATTAGGATTATGTTAGCGTTTTTCCAAGATTCCGGTACGCTCGAAGTCATGAGGCATTGCGTATACAGGGTGTCCAGTTTCTCTAGAACAATCTGCCCACCATCCTTCAACAAATCTGCTGTTACCTGATCCTCACCAGCCACCTTCCCCCTTTGCATAGCTCCCAAGGCTTTCTTTACTTCTTCCGGCGTTACCTGAGCGATTTCGAATTCCTCTAGACTATTCTCTCTTCCATTATCGTCGTGGGTGTCACTGGTACTGTATATATCTCTATAGAACTCCTCAGCCATTTGAACTATCTCATCCATATTAGTAATGATATTACCGGCTTTGTTTCTTAGCGCATACATCTGATTCTTGCCGATTCCTAGTTTCTTCTTCACTGCTTTTAGGCTTCCTCCGTTCCTGAGAGCATGTTCAATTCTATCCATATTATACTTCCTTATGTCAGCTGTCTTACGCTTATTGATTCACTTGGAAAGTTCTGCCAGTTCTATTCTAGCTGTAGGGTTAGAGGCTTTCATATATTGGCGTTTCTTAATCAGATCTTTCGTCTCCTGCGATAGCTTACTGGTATCCTGTCTAACGGTGTTACCACCGACTTCTATTGCACACTCCTTAATGATGCCCACAAGGTTGTCGTTCATTGCTTCAACACTAAGGTCCTCTTCCTGAGTTAAAGCCGAATACCTGTTCTGTAGCTTGATCTGGAATTCCTCTGTTTTCCCTCTTACCGCTAACTCATTAATCGGCTTCTTATGTACCAGTTTCTTCCGTTCCCTCCTCAGGTCTAGGCTAATCCGAGTTCTTACCATCCTATGGTCACTGCAGCGCACCTTGCCGAGCACGTCTACATCTTGTATGATGCCAGGGTTCGCGCAGAGTATGAAGTCGATTTCATTTCTAGTCTCACCATTCGGGCTCCTCCACGTCCACTTTCGTCTAACCCGCTTGCGGAAAAAGGTATTCATTATCCGCATATTATTCTGTTCTGCAAACTCTACTAATAACACTCCTCTGCTATTCCTAGAGCCTATGCCATATTCCCCCACTGACTTGTGTCCGGCCTGCTTCTTGCCTACCCTGGCATTGAAATCGCCCATAAGTATACTGTATTTTGTTTTGACTTTACCCATCGCCGATTCCACGTCTTCATAGAAGCTTTCGACTTCCTGGTCATCATGACTAGATGTAGGGGCGTAGACCTGTACAACCTTCATTTTGTACCTCTTATTAAGTTTCACAACAAGGCCTGCCACCCTCTCGTTAATGCTATAGAATTCCTGTATGTTACCAGCTATATCCTTATTAATCAGGAATCCGACTCCTAGTTCTAGTCTCTCCGCTAAGCCCCGGTAGCACAGAACGCGCCCGCTTTTTAGCACTGTATATGCTTCTTTTGGTCTCCTAACTTCACTGAGCCCTATTATATCCCATTTACTGCCCTGTAATTCCTCCTATAGTACTGCTAGACTCGCCTCACTAGATAACGTTCTAGCGTTAAACGTTGCCAGGTTCAGATTCCAATGGCGGCCTGTCCGGAGCCAGGGATTGTTAGCACCCTCTGCTGCGTCGCAGGTCTGACCGCCGCCGTGGTCAGTTGCTTCGCAGCTGCTGGGCACTGAGGGCCGGGGTTTGATTGTTGTGTTCATATAGGAGGTTGTGGTTAAGTACCACACCAGGGTGGCCAGTCCTGCTCTGATGAGGGAGTGCGTCACCGGTTCTGGTCACCGGGATCAGGCCACACTCCAGGCCTGTTTATGCAATTTTATCATCACGCGAATTTTTTTTTTTTAGTCCGGTGGAAAATTGCGCGGCACCGGGATTAGCACCACGGACCTCTCGCACGCAAGGCGGGTGTTCTACCTCTACGACACCGCTGTACATCACCGTCAAAAGGCGCCGTCACCTAGGCGGCGCCTTTTGCCCTCCCCACCAACACGCAGGACACCACAGATTAAGGTTATTTCCCCCCTCCTCCTCCATTCCACCCGGTGAAGGTGGATAACCAGCGAAGTTCTAGGACATCACATAATGGTATACAAGGGTACATTTATTCATTTTCATCAAATGGTGACGATAGCTTTGTGATTACTTTTATACATGTACACTGATTGCTTCGGTTACAGCCTTAGATAGATTCTTGGCAAGGTAAATCTATACACGGCCGTTGTTGTGCGGTTGAGTGACTTGAATTGATATGCCACTTCAAACCAAACTCTTGTAGCACAGTCTGAGTGAACCACTCGTCTGGTTTTTTAAACGTCCACATTGAAATCTCCAACGATGATCACATGGGTATTGTCATCACGGCTAAACCATGCAAAGTGAGTGGTCATGAACATCTAGATAACACAATTCGGTGTGCCTGCGCATATATTCGAGTACACGGTGGTTATCACAATTCAGTCTTTTGTTTGTACGGCACAGACATCCCGACAGTCGATGGCATTCTCCTCTTACGAATCAGGCTGTATGGTTCGTCGTATACATTTTGTCATCTGCGTATATGGCAACGCTTTCTGTTTGTGAGTTCATGTACTGTTCACAAACGATTTCAGTATGCCCATCTACTTGAAACTATATATCTTGATTTATGTATTCAATTTATTATTATTATTATTATTATTATTATTATTATTATTATTATTATTAGGGGCACAGTGCTGAAACTTGCTTCACCTCCGTCGGGTGTCGTCCCAGTATTGCACTATCTTCTGGATCGGTCCTCGCTCCCTTTTTATATTGTTGACGCCCAAACACGAAAAATGCACGGAAATCTTCATTTATTTATTTCATGTACTATAAATATTAACTATTATTATTATTAATAAGGGCGGCGTGCTTGACGCCTGCTTCACCTCCGCCGCAAGTTGACCCGGTATTCCACTATTTGCGGGATCGGCCCACGCTCACATTTTTAATGTTCTCGCACGCACATGAAAAATACATGGAACCCCAGCCATATGCAGCTTCGCTGTAAGATCCTACAAATACATTATCAAAATCGACAGTTACTCACATTTCGACGTTATCGTTTAAGAAAAACGGTACAAGCCCAAGTCATGATGATGATGATGTGTGGTGTTTTGTGGCGCAAGGGCCAGGTTTGGCCAAAGAGCGCCATGACACCCAAGTCATGAAGAGCCAATGATGTTGCATATTCTAAGAAATTATTGAGGCTACAAGAAGTCCCGAAGCAGTTTCTGCTTATCACTCCACGCATGACTGCTTATCTATTAATTTATTTATTTCACAGTTGAGTACGCAACTGGCGAACTATTTCTGGTTGGGTGGACAGTTGCAGTCAATATTAGCTGAAACAAGGTGACTGAAACAAGGGCACACCGAAAAACACGCACCGCAGGACAAGCGCTGGCTGCCAACTTTGGCTCACCGCCAACTCGTGCTTGGGCTGTGGAGCGTGTTTTTCCTCGTTTCAGTCGGGTTACTTCAGCTTATATTAAAGATGAGCCAACTAGCCTTCACCAAGATTTCATTGTAGAGAATGTTGGTTGGCTGCCCGTACATGGTAACTTAGGAAGCCTTCCTTCGCATGCCTACGTCCTGCTTGAGCATGTGTACGAAGGCCCCCATCTAGCGATGGCGCGTGTTGGCGGCCTCTATGGGAATCCTGCACAGTTGGCTTCCTGCTCGAAACGACACTGGACGCTATTATGACGCCACCACACGCAATATAAAAACAGTATGCGCCCTCCAAAACACAAGCTAAATGGCGTGGAGGCACGTAACAATACAGAGCACACAAAAACGAAGAGAAAGAAACGTCCCCAAAGAGGTCCTCTAGAAGCACTTCGCGCCACGGAAGGATATTGAATCCCAAGGTAGACTTGCCAGTTCCGAGAGAGCGTCGTTATTGGCATTCGGCCAATCGTCGCCTGCCGCTCCGAAACAAAAGAGCTAGGACCAAAGAACAACGAACTCCAGATATGAATAAAGTTACGCCGCAAGAAGAAAAAAAATCAGACTGATGCCTACTCAGAGGATGCAAAGAAAGGATCGAGGCGACAAGAAGTTGCAAATATACGGATAGCTGTGTGTGGGCATCGGATGTCCATGCGGAAGAGGAAGCCAGGTCGCCATTGCGGAGCTAGCGGCTCGTTCAAGGGAAAGCAAACCTGAGTGAGCACCCGACGGTATCAACGTAAAATTTGGGCTTCCGTTTCAGTTGCCGCGATCCTACAGATGAAAAGAATTCATTTTATTTTAAGTGAGAAAATGCAGCACCGGCACTGAAGCCTATGAGCTTCACATAGAATGTGGATTATTTTTTTGCTGTCCTGTTATCTGCCAGCGGTGTTTCGAAGTCTATTATGTTTAAGCCCTATGTTCTTGTTTCCTGAAACATCGAGTCATTCTGTTATAGGAATTGAGATGGGAAACCATAGGAACTCGCGAACTCAGCAACTTGCCCAAGAAGTTTTGCTTAATTGAGATATGCGCGTAATATTGCGTGTAATTGAGACGAATAAATTGCCGGGGTGAATATTACACCAACGCTGCCGGTATATTGGCACATCTTTCCTCCAGCATACTCTTCGTGCTTTTTTTTTTTGTACTTCACACTCCTGCGTTTAATGCACGGATCAGAACAAAAATATCGCAACACGAGGACGAAAACCATTGCGTTGTTAAGCCATACCTTTTTTTTTTTTTTTTTTTCTTAAGCTACATGAGCCTTTCATCATCGGTGTTAAATTCCTCGCATGCAAACGTATTCGTTGTTGTGCTCAGTTTTGATCACGAGCATTTTCGGTAATTACATTCCTCAAGTCGCATTCAACCACTCATAAAGGCCAACCCCGCCGCAATAACTCAGTGGCTGTGGCGTCGCGCTCCTGAGTTCGTGGTCGGGCTTGATCCCTGCTGCGGCGACCGCGTTGCGATGGGGACGGAATGCTAAAAACGTCCTTTTATCATTCTATCTGTAAACGTTAAGGAACCCCAGATGGCGAAATTAGACCCCAGTCCTCTGCTACGGCATGCCTTATGATGGAATTGGCATGCAAGAACTCCAGAATTTAATTTTTCTCTTGGCCGATATGTAAATCGGTAATAGGCAGTAGAAGGTTAGAAGGTTTTCTTTCTTATTTCGTCTTTGAAATCTTCAAAAATATACATTTCTCTCTTCCGTCTCCTCTTTCAACCTTCTTTCCCCTTTCCCCAGTGCAGGATAGCTTACCGGGATCAGCCTGGTTAACCTCCCTGCTTTTCCCATATGACCTCTCTCTTTCGCTCACTCAAAAATATACGATCGCATTTCCTTGATCGTACTTACATTATCTTACGTGCAGTTCTAGTTTGCGATTTCTTTTAATCGTGTGCCAGTAAGATAATTCCAAAGCCACAAACCTGCTCACCAGAAAATAGAAGGTAATGAAGCAGTCCCGCTAGCGTCACTTGAAGTACTGTGCATGATGTTGTAACTGCATGCGTCCTACTAGGCAGTTACAAACACTCCATAAAAAAGGGGCAAAGTAGTTGCAAGCCACTGTTCTATACGAATGCTTAAGCGGCTTTCACCATTGTCATGAAGATGGAGGCGGAGGAAAGAAAGAGAGAAGGCAGGGATGTTAACCAGAAATGCGTCTAGTTGGCTACCATACACTGCGGGACGGGAAAGCGTGAATAGAAAGATGAGATAGAGAGAGGAGTCCGGAGGGAGAGAGAGAGAGAGAGGAAAGACGTGGTGAGGTCGCGTATGCGCGTGCAGGGCCTCACCAAGTCAAAGGCGTTCACACAAGCCAGTCGTCCTCAAGAAAGACAAAAGTGGCTTCACATCTTTGTGAGCCGGCGAGCATGCGAGCGATGGGGTCGGTCTTCAGTTATTGCCTGCATAAACAACGGCCGATCGTCCAGTCGTCACAATGCGATACATAGCGTTTGTCATTCTGCCTGAAATCAACGATAGTGACACAGTAAATGTTCAATGTTTTCTTCGGTGCCACAGACGTCGCATGTAGCACCGTCGGTACGATCGTCACGAACGTCTAGTATGAACATGCGGACCGGTTTTATTCAAATACTTGGGTGGTCTGCGAGTAGGCCAATAAAAACAAAACTTATGTCTCAAAATATTTTTTATATAATTTTCTGTTCACGCTAAATACCTTGACAGTGTGGTCAATAAGGACCATCGCACGCGTAACGCAAAGACGTGGGATCGTTCCCCACCTGCGGCAAGTCGTTTCTTCATCCACTTTCATTGCTATTAATTTATCATATCTTTAATTCAGGTAGTAAGTACAAGTAAGTTCCCCTATGTTTTCCTTGGTGTCTTTGTTTGATGGTTAATTAAAATCGGGACCCTCAGTTAACCCCCTTTCTTCTCGTTATGACAATGTGGGTCACTTTATCAAACCCGCTATTACTGTTCGTATATAGTTAGCAATTAAGTTACTATATGCTCTTTACTGCGGACTGGAACGCTCGATTTGTCGAATGGACAAATCTTGGATATTCGTATTACGTGGCCTGAATTTTTTTTTTTTTTTTTTACGGGGTCGCGCTATGCACTTACAATTTCTTTTGGGCAAAAATATTATTCCAATAACAGGCCTTTTAGCACATCTCTGCAAAGGTATTGTTTGGTATATAGTACACGCGTTGCGTATATACTGTACGGAAATTGTGGGAAACTAACGTTAAACTTTGTCTTACAAAGTGTTCTCGTATATTTGAGAAGTCCTTAGCGAGCAACGTTTGGGTGTTTACTCAGGTGTACTGCCCTTCCAACCTACAGCATGAGGGGGCTGTGCTCGCCATGCTATATGCATGAAACAATCTTGTAATCACGCGGTTAACGTGTTCTCGTTCATATCCAGATGTTCACGCTTATGTTTGTAGTTGAAGTGCGACTCAAGAGAAACCAAGAACTTATGCAACAGTGACGCTCCGTCCGATCACGCATTTTCGTGCGGTGTTCCGAAGGTATCATGGTCTATCGCGGTTTCATGCACTTCGCACTATATTGTTCCCTGAAGGAGCATCTTGTGGCTTGTTCAGGGCTATATTCTTTCGCGGGCTCGCTCAAGCAGCAAAAAAAAAAAGCTAAATTTTCGTCGCTTACGGCGTATCACCAAGAAACAAATAGCAGCTGGAACAAAAGACGACGGGCTACTAACAAAATATTGCGACACAATAATTACTGGATACACTGAAAGCACTTAGAGTAAACTTTCGACAGCCCTGTACCACGAAGTGCCGCGACCAGTAATCTGTCAGTGTCAAGTGAAACGGGACTCAATGGAACTTTGCGTGTGAAACGAGGGTGCTTGGTTTCGCGTAATTACACAAGCGCCCGAAGGTACTACAAAGCATCGCTTGATTGATTACAGTATTAGGGCGCACTCATGGCTAAAAGTTGTATAGAAGGCATATATACCTTTTATTCGATCTGAAGCTTGTTTCATTAGGCGCGTGTTAGTAATCAGTAGGACAAGCATTACCTTGTTTGAAAGTGCGCGTGGCGTATGACACAACTTTGGAGAACGTGCGACACTTAAAGGAACACTGACACAAAACTTCAGGCTTTAGAAGTTTACCTTGTGCGCTTTTTCAGAAGACACGGACATCGTTGGCCGAGTAGTAAAGAAAAAGTGATCCCCAGAATACACTTTTACGTGTTTGAAAAGAATCTGGGTGACTGACTTCAAAACGCAAAGAAAATTACGCGCTCCCTAAATAACGATCACGCCATGCAGTGGCTCATCTGACAGTGCTTTATGGAACGTGGAATCCCCGTGTATCACGTAGAGCACATAAAGCTAGAACCGGCAAATTGCCGTAACAGTCATTCTATATGCGTTCGCTGGACATCATTCTCGGAGGCGCCTGGCAGCTCATGCGCTCTTGTCTCAGAGTGATGAGATAGAACTTGTGCTTTCGAATGTTCTGACGTTATTTGACGCCAGCGTGCTCGGTTTCCTCTATATTTGAAATGAGTGATGAGCAATTGCTATAGTTGTAAACAAATGTGCCAATTTGGTGCTAAGGCTAGCATCGGTTCTCTTCGGTGAAAATTGTGCATTCCCACTCGTTATTGAAATGCAGAAAGCTGTGTCAAGAATAATGAGCGCGTCAAGGCAGGATAACACTTTGGAGGAAGTGGCTGCAAATTTACTGCTCAGCCTGGCCAAACCGCTACCCTTGAGGCGTTCTTCTGCAGCGCATCGTACAGGAAATATGTGGCTATATTCATAACAGCGCGCTCATCTTTCACACTCGGGAGAAATTCGCACTTCATGCTTTGAGGCGTTACTTTTTCCCATCACTTTATCGGCTAATCCGTTCATCGGTCCATCCGATGATCTTCCCGAGACATTGCATGAAGCAAGCAATGAAATTGCGGACTCAAATGGACAGCCACGCATGCAGCCGAAGACACAGACCCCGAAATGTCAGCACGAACAATGGCAGTGCACCGAGACATCCCCATCAGACTCTGCCATCAAGGTCACGCTGCGGCAAATAGTCGACACCCTCGAACTCCTACAGACTCGTTTAAATATGCATGTGGCACGAACAGCTGCGAAAAGTACGCACACATCAGACGAGCTGCTGGCTTGCGCTGCAATGTTCTCAACCGTTGCCCGCGAAGATGCATATACGGTGAAACGTTCACCTACGCGTTACACAACAACAGTCTACCGCGCAGCTGTTACCAATTATTTTACTTTCTTCTTTACACCCTTTCTCGGACACTCCCTCAAGCCCTTTCCTTAGCGTGGAGTAGCAGGAATGTCACTCATGCCAACCTATCTACCTTTCTTCCGTTAAAGTCCATATATCTCTCGCTATTTATTCAAAGGTCTGTAACTACTATAACTATCAGCAACGCCGGCGGTGTAAGTTTGCATAGATCCACTGACTTCACTTTACTTAATTTCTAGAATGTGCAGTGTACTTCATTGCGGACTGATGGTACATTGGAATGGTCGCTTGGGGGCATTCAGAGTGTTCTCGCTTTGTGCTTTAAGTTTTTCCGCTCAAAATCATGCGCCCAGAATACATTCGACTGGCTCAATCAGGGCACCGCGCACCATCTCCAAGTGCTCGGAGACGTTCACCTTTCAGGTTGCGAGCACGATCAAGGTTCGATAAGAGTTGGAAGGTCATTCAACCTTTGGTTGAAATCGAAAACAAGACGTCTTGCTTAGCGAGGAGGGGGGGGGGGGGGGTGGAGAGAATGTGGTGGAGTCATCATGCACGACACTCTGTCGCGTCAAGAGCCACGTGAGGGGATCAGGAAGGAAGTTGGACTGCTTAAATATTTCGACTGCACTATCTTCAGGATCGACCTCATACTTAAACTGCACACACCCACGGCAACTGCCCAAATTTTTATACTGCACAACCTCCACTTCTTTAGATCGCTGTACCTTCGGGATCTGTGCCTCCCATAAAAAAATGCCTAGAAACCCCGATACCCTGTATGTAATTTATTTTCATAAAAAAGGCAAATGGGAGTTATCTCACTAAGGAAGACGCATTCGAAATTCCGATCGCGTGGCACCTCCCATTTCTCGTGGAGATGCTCCGCGTTCAGATCGGGCAGGTTTCCCCTGGCTGCAATGTCAAGAGCGCTCCGCGTTGCTGCAAATCGAGTCGTAGTTCGAGGAGACAGTCAAGTGTGCCATTAAACTAGAACGCTCAGCGAGTATAGTATCTGAAAAAACGACCGCTATGCATTATAAAAAAAAATATGCCAACCATTTTTTTGGTTTAAAACTAAAGGGCAGCGGTATGGACCCTCTGTGATTTTTCTTTTTTTCATGAGAAGGCAACATAACATTCTGTCATGCCAAAGAAACGGTAGACCGCATTCTGTTAGAATGTCCAGCCTGTTGAAATGAACGAACATTTTATAAAAACCAAATGCACAAACCTGGTAAGGCACCACTGACGCTGAGAAGCACATTAGGTCCTACGTCTTCTCTTTCTGGGCAATGGTAGGCTTCAAGCTTCTTGTTTTCTTATATTCGAGATGTTTGACAAACTTTACGAAACGTTATGCATACACATTAAAATGACCAAACTCATTTTTCACATATCATTTTGAATGTAACATACCGAATAGCATTGAATACGTAAATACCAAGTACGCCTTTTTTACACCTTTTTCTTTTGCTCCTCCCTCTCTCTCTCTCTCTTTTCTGGCCTTTCAATCACCCCCTCACACCACCTCCTGCATGTAGAGTAGCAAGTATGCCACTATAAACGCGACGGCAGGAATCTGCGTTTCATTGAAAAGCTTTCGCTCTGTGTCTCTCTTTCAATCTTGTTCTCATAGGGATATTCGTTCTCGTACTCGCTAGGGCCGGTAGGCGTTCAAGAATGGCACCGAACAACGCATTTCATTACAAAGGCAGCGAGGGTTTCCCCATTTCAAACATACCTGATACGAGAGCAAAAGCCGATGGGTTCGGCTTCTCCTCACAATACATCGTCCTATGGCGAAGCAAGCTTTCAGCATACTTCCTAACAAGGGAAGAGAGAAGTAAACTTTATTGGAGGCGTAAATTAGTAGTTGAGACCAGGCAGAGGAGATAGCTTGGATTCCGTGTGGCCTGGAGGCGGTTAGCCCGCTTTTCCAGCATGACTTGACATTCTGAGTGGTCCGTCTTGATCGCATACTTCCAGGCCTCGAGCGTTGGGGCTTGCGGGGGGGCTGTATGGGCAACCCCAAAGTATGTGATCTTGGTCTGCGGTTAGTGCTTCGCAGTGCCTGCAGAGATTTGAACTCTTGCTTGGAAATTTCAGCCAACTTTTTGGGGCTTCGGACGGTCTAGTCAGCACCCGTTTTTAGAGTGCTCTCCTGCTCCCGTTAAAGCGTCATGCTCGGGAACGGATACGTTCTGCGCGAATCCTTGTAGAATTGCGTGAGTTCGTGACAGGTGATGATGGGTTCAAGCCGGCCATCCAGGTCGAGCGATCCCACCTTCCGGTTATCTCCTGCTGGGGCGGCTAGGTGAGTTGCTTCGTTACCCGGGTTTTCGGCATGCGCTGACACCCACATTAGGAAAAGGTGCGCACGAATGTACACATGCATGTAAGCACGAAACAACTTAATTGCCAACGAGCGACGCGGCCAAGAAAAAGAGGACACATTTGGACCGTTGGCAGGCAGTGGGGACGAAAGAACGTGCAGTAAGGATGCATATACCGGGTTTCCCAGCTATTATGTGGCAATTTTTCTGTGATGGAAAAACAAAGTATGTATTGTTAGCAGCCATCAGAAGCGCCTGAGTGGGCCTTAATCAGTTTTTCGGAGTGAATAATTATTTAACGTTTTAATTACTATGTTTAAGGCAAAATGTCTTAGAGCTCATTCGTAAATATTAATTTCACTCGTTTTCACCGAGATATCGTTCACGTGACTCTTTTTCCGCGTTCAAAAAAAAGCCAACTAAATATACAACAGCCGACCTGTGGCGTACCATTTGTGCATCGCAAAGGTGCTGCTTTCAAACACTCAGCGAAAGAGCTAATTCCGTTCATGCAATGGACAGTCTTAGTCATAAAATACGTGTTGGCTTGCTTCGAGGCGGCTACTAAATTTATCTCCACGTTTGATTTGTTCTCACGTAGCAAATCAATAATATTTGCGCTGCGATTTTTGATAACTTTGCTTCGGCAGTCTCCTTACCGCTGTCAGACGCAGTCATGTGCTCAGACTTGAATATCGCAGGAATATCAAAGCCACACCAAAATAAACACCGTCACAAAGCAATGCCACTGCCGGGTTAGGTATTTAGTGCCTTTTGTTCCTGTGCAGCGTGTTTGAGAGCACCGTTGCTTTTGCCCACGTGCGAGAAGCTGTGTCGACCTTTTTAGTATATTGCGGACTTCTTTTTTAAGCAAGAAGAGCAGCAGAGCGCTCCGAAAGGAAAAAGAAGTTGTTTTCGAGTGTGTCCTTACACCTAATGCTAACATTTCTGCTGTAAGCACAATAATCAATAAGTTATTAACTGATTAATTTTGATCAATTATTCATTTAATTAACATATTCAACCTAAGTTAAACCAGATAATAAGAAATGCAAAAGAAAAGTATTTTCTGCAGCCACTGCCAAATTTCATGCGCAATGCACCAGAAATGTTTTGGGGGCTTTCGAAGGAGAAATGTAGGCCAATTCAACAAATTATGCACGAAGGGTGCCTGGTCGTTGATAAGCAATGCATTGCAGAGCACTTCAACAAGTATTTTTACAGTGTTTTTTTTTCTAGTTCTTGTGATCGTCCATATTTAAATCATATGCCATATATTGTATTGCCCGACATACTGCTTAATATGAAAACTAAATACTCACTTGGACCGGATTGCATACCTAATATTTTCTTGCACAGATACGCGGGAATATAATCCCCGCTTTTAATTTTTTTAATTTTTCATGCTTCGTTCTTCTCTGCAGTCCTTTCTAGCGACTGCTTAAAGGCACGTGTCGTACCTGTACCAAAGAAGGTACGACGCCTGTACAAATTATCGACCGGTATCACTAACGTCTTCTTGCTGCGAACTGCTAGAACATATTATAGCTACAGAGATTAACAAGTTCCTTACTGATAGAAATATTCTAACTGTCAGCATGCATTTCCTAAAGGCTTTTCTACTGTTACCCGATCAACTACCATCGTTCACAACTTCGAAAATGTTCTTGACAAGCCTGCGCAAGTTGATGTGATTTTCTTGGATTTAAGGAAAGCATCTGATCTTGTTTTACGCTCACAGCTTTTGAAAAAACTCGAACTGACTAACTTGCCAACATACCTAATTAATTGTATAACTGCGTACATAACTAACCGTAAGCAGTTGGTTGAAATTCACTGCAACTTTTCAGATTAGCTTCCTGTAACTTCATGTGTGCCACAGTGCAGCGTTTTAGGACCCTCATTCCTAATATATATTAATGGCATCGTTAACATAATTACAGCGCCCGCGCAAATCAGACTGTTCGCGGATGGCTGCGCTCTCTTTAATGAAATAATTTGCAGTGAGGACCGAATTGCACTTAATTCTAACCTTCAAAACGTAGTATGCTGGTGTTGGAAGTGCAATATGGAACTAAATGCTAACAAATCAGTTTTCATGAAAATTACAAAGAAAATTAAAAATTTGTCATTTCCCTACAGCATCGCTTCAAAGCCTCTCACACAACTTAATCAGCATAGATATCTAGGTGTCACAATAACTAACAACTTATGCTGAAACGCGCATGTTTCCAACATTTGTAAGTCGGCTTTTCGCAAACTTTGCTTTCTGAGCATATACTTGAATATGCATACATTGGATGGGATAATTTCACCAAAAATAACACTGATGCATTGGAAATGATACAGCTATGACATCTATTCCAGACATCTATTCATCCAGACATCTATTAAGCATTGATGCTATTGAACAAATAGGATGTTAAATGTGTTTTGTTGTTTTGGTGCCTTTTTTATATTATATAGCTGGTAAATAAGCCAGTAAATTATATACTTCTCTATTATTGCTGAGTATATGTTTTGTTGCTCTTTCTCGTAAGTTTTATTTGCTTATTTCGCACTGTGTTTTACATCTTGTTGAATTGTATTATTGTTCTATCTTAATGTGCATTTGCCTTCGTAATTATCTATCCTGCATTTTTTGTATTCTACCTACCCTCCTCCTGCTTGGGCTCTTACTAGGGCCTGCATTACGTTATAAATAAATTAATTAATTTACACTAGTAATTATGCAAACCACGAAGTGCTAGAAATTCAAGCGCCTTTAACTATACCTCCAGCCTTTCCTTAACCAATCCCAGCCCGCTTTATTGTCGGATGTTCTCGCGCTGACCGACCGACCGACTGACCAATCAACCGACCACCTGAAATCACAGACGCGTGCCGTTTACAACTACCAGTTTACTGACAAGTTCTATATGATTGTCCGACCCCCACTTCTGTGTTAGTATTAGTAATCTGTACAATACAAAAAAAGCAGCAATTTTTACCGTTAGGGGAGGCATGGTGAGCTGAAAACTCGCAAAAGTGAAAAACGAATGGCGACGCCGCCTTTATTATTTCGTTCTCGTTCGTTGTTATTTGCGACATTACCAACGTGATATGACATGATCTATTTCCCAATGGGACTAATTACGCGTGTTTTTATCATATGTGTACACTGAGTGTTATATATGATATTTTCTTTACATGATAACTGCTACTTACGCTTCTCCAAAGAGGTCAGTGCCTTAGTCGGGAGGATTATGCCCAGCCACTGTTAGTCTCCCAGAACAGCTTCAACAGTGAGTTCCGGGAGATGGCGCTGCGGCGGTAAAGCTTTTTCGCTTACGATGTGCACCTGAAGACGAACGATATCCGCGGCATCGAGGCGCTTTTCGCACACAGGAGTGAGCAGTTAACGGGAAGCGCCAACGTTTCTGCGGAGTATAGGTGCTGTTTGGGATCCGGCGGAAAATATAACAGTAAGACCTCGTGTGTTGCCACTGTATCCAGAAGCAGCCGGTAACACAGCATGTTTCGGGCATCGACTGTGCTCTTTAGTGCCCCGTGGCGCGCTAATTAAACCACTTATACGATTACGAGGGCTCACAAGCACAAAAACAGCTGGAATGGCGGCTGCCGTTACGTTAGCTACAGTGGCACTTGACCGGCTAAGTCGCAGAGACAACGTTTAACTGCATCGCCGTTGAAACGGGGCGGGTACAAATAGTCACCTAACCTGCTTGAATTAAACGGAATTTACTACATCTACCACTATGTAGCCTATTGCTTATCTAATTTCGATATTAACTTTACTGTTTAAAACTGTCTGACTATATATTACCCTTACCTACGCTTGCAATGACCACAGTTCTGTCAGTTTATTTCCTGTTTTTTCTTCTTTATTTCCGCCAATACTCTTATCCTCTCTTATTTATCTCGACTGCTGACCAGTAAATCCTTTCATCTTCTCTGAATCCCAATACCTCTGGAAGGCGGACACTTCCTGTGGATCTCGCGCGCACATGCCTCATCCTGCAGTGCATATTTGATCCGGTAAGTCTGTGTCCTCAGGCAGGCAGCGCGGGGCCTGAAATAGCAATGCACTCCTTTTGCTTTTCATACAGGTTTTCCCCTCGGATATTTTTCTTGCCGTGTTTTTAAATCTTCTCCGTGGTCTTTTTTTTTTTTTCAACCTTTGCATGCAATTTGCCTTCTATGTTTCTCTCACTTTTTCTTTATGAATTCTGTCTATTTGCACTTGCAATCACCCTGTACTTGGTTGCCAACTTTTTTGGCCTCTTTCTCCAATCCATGTCCGTGCTTTTGAAATAGATATTTGGGCACTTCAGAGCACCATTTATTTTTATCCGTGTGTCTTAGTCTTACTCGGCGCTTCTCTCACTTCGAACGAAGCCCCAAACCATGTCACCTCACACTGCCTCATTTGTGGTTTTGCCATGGACCCCAAAAAACACAGTCGATCCACCGCCATCTGGTTTATCTTCAATCTCTACAAGATTTCTGATTTTTAGCACATAATTGCATTTGCGATAGGTTGCGCATCCACCAATGAATGAATGAATGAATGAATGAATGAATGAATGAATGGACGGACGGATGGACGGACGGACGCTGTCAGCATCCCCTTTGGAAGGGGGTGGTGGGTTCTGCCACCAAGCTCTTGTTCTTATTTGGCCTAGTGTCCTCTATATTTAAAAATAATGAAAGAGCGCCAGCGCCGCGATGTGGCCGCTTCAGGCAGCAAGTCAACCTCTTCCATGGCGTTGCGCAAAAATTTCATGATCTGTAAAGCATTGACGGAAGGACCCTGGAACAACTTAGGTTTTCTATCTCTATTATGATACCGCGGAATATCATGTGCTGTTATATTGCAAGGCTGTGTGCCTTAGAGATACGTATGAACATGCTAGAAGTTTGCTGGTATTATGTCGTGATGTATTGTTTAATTAGGCAGAAAAGACAGACGCTCACTAGGAGCACTTGTGGGCTAAAAGGCCGTTCTGTGTAAGATGGTTGACTGGGGCTTGGATTGCCTCGAGTGCGTACGAGATAGATAACGTTTTCTTCGTCGAAGTGCGATGATGAGGCTGGCGGTGGGTTGTCAGCCTAACGGTGACAGAATAATTTCGTGGATGGCAGTGGTCGTTGTCAGCATAACGGAATGGACGGGTCGGCAGACAATTCAAACCTATCTTCGAGTGCTTTATTGCTTTCGCAGTAAACCAGTAAACTAGAAGACTTACTTTCATTTTCTCTCCGGGTAGTGCACACCCTAACGCGAAATTAATCTATTGTATTAAAACTAAACTTTCGTTATCAGTGTAAACCTATTTCATGTTCCTTTCTTTCAGTTTTCTTCCAAATCTCGCGATCTGTGGGAATACAGCACTCGTATGGTTGAGGCTTGTGAGCAGGTTTCTTAGATTCAATGCTCGAGCGCAATTTTTTGAAATTTTCTTGATGATGACTGCAACCGCCATAGGTCCGCAAAATAAAGCTGAATAGGCTCATTGGGTCAAAATTATTAGAAAGCTCTCAATGAATCACACCGTGCGGGTAAAACAAATTAAGCAAAATATAGCCGTTAGGTCATGCCATACAAACGTATTAGATTTGATCAATATTTCCATGGAACATATTTGCTGAAATCTCGCGTTTAACGTTTTTGAACAACATTGTTCCTCCGAGCTGCTCGTACTACTATCTGCCCTGTCATCCTTCGCGGGCGTTGCACTTAAAGTACTCCTGCCTATGTCTTTGACGCGCCGGCAAAATATTAAAGCGACAACCATTCTTTACGTCCTAGCCGTCTCCGGGAGCAGCGCAAACTACGAAATTGCAATTCAGCAGAGTAAACAGCCATGTCCTGGGCACAGCAATATTGAAGTCATGCCGAGCATTTGAAGGCCTCGATAGCTTTTGCTGAGTGCTCGTCCCCATCACCGTTGTTTGTTTTATACTTCTCTATTCCAACCAAATGCCGTACATTACCGCTGATCTACTCTCCGGAAATACAGAAGAGGCTCGTCGGCTGAGCTTATTGCGCTCTCCCCCCCCCCCCCCCTTTTTCTTTTACTGGTCTTGTCTTTATTGAATGATCAATTCAAACGCAGTCGAGGAAATGCGCAGTAGCCGCATTGCGCGTTGGCTTGTTGCCAGGACTTCGGGAAGACCAGAGTCGGCAAAAGATTGTTTAGGATGGCACGTTTCCAACAAATGCTATGGGACGCAATTTCAAGCCCTCAACAAAACACTCACAGATACGAAGAAGAGCAAGTTAGCGGCAATATACCAATATTACAAAAAAGCTAGAAGTTTACGGAGCAGGCGATATGAAATGATTTCGATATCTACCTCTGAATCTATCGCTCTCACAGGCATTTTCTTGCAGTATCCGCTTAACATCGCCGTCACTGTAGTAGTGAGACTAGCGACTTCTTTGTAGTGGCCACCATCATGTCTTTGGACCAACGGTTATCTCAGACAGTTTCTAACCTGCGCAGCTTGCCGCTTTCAGATTAAACGCGCAAACTAGCTTTAGTGTCAGGAATTTTTTTTTCCTGTTTTCATGTACCGTACTTATGACGCGATACAGCGGCCCGCGCAGTAGCGACTGTCAGTCGGTGCATGCACTGTTTACTAACGGTGCGTGCTAGCAATAGTCCTTATACCCTAACCGCCGCATACTGAACTTTCCGCTCTGATATGGCGCTCTACCATGTTCTCAGTGTCATGCAAATTTTTATTCAGCTCCTCGAGACGGACTTACCCGAGGCGTAAATTTTCAGACGGTATGGTTGCATATTCGATACTAGCTGTGGTTCCATCTTTGCTTTCAACTTTTATATTATACTGTGTTATTTCTATAAGGATATAACGATTATCCCTTGCTGAGTACAGGACATTGCAGACCACCACCTTTGGCGTGGGATGCGGTATTTACAGCTGTTCTCTGTAATAAGTGTTTCCTGAAACAATGATTCTAGATTTTGTCCCTCGGAAAGAAGTTCCTGCAGTATCAACTCGCAAACGCTCCACTGACATTCTCCACGTCACCAGTGTAAATGTAAAATTGTTGTTTAACCACCTCCTCGATGTCACCATCGGCACAAATCAGTCTAGAAACGAGTGAATGATGACGACATTTGTGACATCCTAAATGAAGTTCTTCAACAAACCTACTTTTGAGAACTTCAGAGCATGCTTTTTCAGTGCAACCGGCCCCCACAATGGTATAACTTTCCTTCCTCGATTTACTTGTTAGATGACAGCACGGTCGTCGTCAAAATTACTTTTGGTAACACGCGTTCACATTCAGCGGCTCCTTTTGACTTCCCCGCAATACGATAACGGCGTTAGGTATTTCTCAAGTGCTTAACCTGCATAAACATGAAAGTCGCCGTATGTTGCGCTATGACAAGTAAATCGCTCGGCAATACGTTCTCTTATTTCATGTGGCACAGTAGCAGCTAGGCAATAATAGGGTCAGATATTGACGGGACCAGAACGTCGGCAGGTCAACGCAAGAGGAATATCCAGGGAAGCGGTCAAAAATAAGCAGTCCTTTTTTTTTTCATGGTTGACTGGCATGTCATCTCTTGAGAATACAGAGCGCGAGATGAAATCAACCGATAAGCAGCGCAAAATGTATTTACCAAGATGCTTGGTGCCAAACTTCAGACGCACAACTTTGAGCTAGATTAGGGTGACACATTTCTTTACTTCTTTCGTAGTCGGGTGGCATAAAAAGTCATCTTGTTACGCAAGCTAAGCAATCGCGACGCGCTGTAAGAAATGTTTTGGTTTATATGTGCTTATGGCTGGAACGTCCCGCTTCCTGGTCAGGAACTGTTGATTTATGTCGCTTTTTCCACATCATTCTGCCTTTATTTCCTAACCCGTTTTTCAGTATTCATGCCAGTTTTTTTTCTTTTTATCCTGACGTGAACCTGATCGTGTTTATAGCAACAAAATTGTGCATAGAGAAAGCACTTTCGGAAATATATGTTGGTTAGTAAATGACCAACCCCATCGGTCCAGCACCTCTCCGGTCGCTTGGGTCATTGTGAATTTGGTGTAACTACTGTCGTTATTCGGCAGGTGTTCGGCCTGAGACAGCCACACTCGAAAGGCTTTGCATTTGTTCTACACCGCGAGTGCCCCTCCTACTACCAACCTCACGCTATAGGAAGGCGTCTTAGCACTTTTCCTCAGGCAACGTCGTGGCACTTGATTGCCGCTGCGCAAGACGTGACCTCTTACACGTAGCATTACTTACGTATTTCTCAAATGGAATTTATTTCGTTGTTGAATACATACCGAGGAAAGGAATTGACCAATTACAAAATAAGGCAACCCAACATTTACAGCGTTACTTTCAGCGCTTCCGTTAGGAATAAATAATTGTACACGCAATACATTGAACGTCCAACATTTTGGTGTGTTGTCTGTGACAGTTAGCGCATTAAACTTCAACAAATCCCGCATTCACACAAACGTTCGTACACTATAGCTGTTTGCAACAGTATGGGGTCAGTCGATGGCGATGTAAGACACATTATAACTAAGGCGACCGGCCATTACCAAGGAGAACTTACGAATACAACCTTTTGTGAATTGGGCACCCAAAGAGTATCTCCGAGAGGCATGAACACAGCGTCAGACCCATTTTACTAAGCGTGCTTTCTTCACCAGAAATCATTGCTCACCGTTTTTGAGAAATTACGCCACATAAAGTTCATGGGAATCGTAAGCACCAACTCAACTGTTATATAGGGTGTCATAGCTCAGTTCAGTCTAGACTTTTTTTTTTTCCTTCACTGTCAAAACTTTTTGCGGTGACGACATATAGAAACCTTGCGAATGAAGCTCCAATGCCCGGATAACATATCCCGCTATATATGAAAGGCGAACTCGTAAAACGAGATGGGGTGAATGGAACCAACTGAAGAAAGCATTTCAATGCTCTTTTCTTGGGGAATACGGATGCCACGCCTTTATTGCGGCCTCTGAATGACCCTGCGGGAAGCCCAACTTTTCCCGCATTTGCGAAGATCCAGCGATTCCTTTGTGCCCCAAAAGCGGCAGCGAAGTGCGCCGAGGACTCCTTGACACGTTCCACTGCATTCTTTCATTAAACTTGTCAACGAAGAATATTTTCACTTTCTGCGTGCTCGTCAGGAAAGCTTATTGTGAATCACGTGATCTACTACATCGGCTACTTGACATTATCAGCCAATCTGCATACGACCGTTTTGCTTTTCTTGGTTTTTTTTATACTTGCTTTTGTTTCTGACTTCTGTAGCTTTCTTTTAACGAGATAATAAGGAAAAATTATCCCTTAAAAGGAAAAGGGGACAGAGGAAGAAATAGGAGCATATGGTTCTTCGTTCGTTAGGCAATCATATGTACACCTCAATGTTAGAAACACATGATGGAATTGATCTGTCTGAGATAATATGTGGTTATTTCATTTAATTCAGCAAAGTAATTAGGGCAGATCAAGCTCAAAGGTCGAGGTCCGT